>NC_090747.1:87130060-87150060 GCF_036898095.1 Palaemon carinicauda
CTATTTTCTCTCTCCGAAAAGATGGCTGACCTCTCTATAAACTGGCTTCCATATCAGTCAACATATAAAAATCTTGAGATGTGTACAAGAATTATGAGCTAGCTGGGATAGAGAAAAAAGTTATCCTAATTACAGAAGAAAATGTAAAAAATGTCAATTGAGCAGATACGATGAGAATTATATTTTTGTCTAAATTCTGGAGAGAAATTCTTGTTGCTCTTTTACCTTCAAAATTCTAATATTACGTAATCTGGAATATGTACTAATTTCCCCACTCCAAAAGACATACATACATCCAACAATGAATATTATTCATGAGGAAATAATCCTGAAAGATGGGAACAATTGATAATCATGTATTATTCTCTGATATTAACGGGCAGGGTAAACTCAACACACATACACATATCCATTTATCATATATTTATATTTTTATTTATTTAGCTATCTATCTATCTATGTATATGTATATATATATATATATATATATATATATATATATATATATATATATATATATATATATATACACACACAGTATATAGGGTGTGTATTTATGTGTAAATAACATTACTCAATTTACCAGGGAAGGATTATAACAAAAGAACTAATAAGGAATGAACTATGAGAACAATGAGAGTTTATACAAGGCAGATGCTGTGTAGGTCAGTTGTGTATTTGCTCACCCTTATTTGGATGCAGAGAGTTACTTTATGATAGAATGTAATGTGCTATATGTTGAGGATGTAAGCCTTACAAGAAGCGTTTCCGGAAGTTATTAAACCTTTTCAGGATGTAATGTGTATGTTGAGTTTTATAAACAGGAGAGTAGCTGATTTGGTGTATGAGTGGGTCTGAGACAAGGGTGCGTTGCCTCTACGAATGTCTAATATATTTATCGAAAGTGTTGTGACAAATCATGAAAGGAACAGAAAATACAAGTGTAAAGTCGGATACAAGAACTATTTGTTTGCAAATAATAAAGAGATTGGAAACTTTAAAGAAACTCTGTAGGAAATAATGAACGTGCTTCCAATTGGAGAATGAAAAAGATTGAACATATATTAATGGGTCATTAAAAAAAAATAATGTAAAAGTTGTTGGACGCGAAGATTATTCTTTGGATATGATAAAGTACTGACTAGAAATCAAAAAGAAAATCGACAGAAACTAATATTTTAGCTTTAAAAAATCTGCAATTGGGAAAAGAAAAGATGGAACACATTATCAATATGGTATTGAAAAAAAAATGTAAATGTTACATTGTTCGATACAAAAAAAAATTCATTTGCATACGATAAAGTACTAATTGTGAATCATAAAGAAAATCAACAAATAATGAGTTTTGAAACTATACGCAATTATAGATCGAAAAAGATGGAACATATCAACGAGCTATGGATAATAAAGTGGTTGATTCCAAATGGTAAAACATAAGTTGCTGAATCTTATCGTTTATTCAGATGAAAATATAATTTATGATTATATGAATATGCGAAGTAAGGCAGGTAACGGAATGTAAGCCAAAAAATTAAGACTATTATTTTTATTATTATTATTATTATTATTATTATTATTATTATTATTATTATTATTATTATTATTATTATTATTATTATTATTATTATTATTAGCTAAGCTACAATCCTAGTTGGAAAAGCAGGAAGCTACAAACCCAAGGGTTTCAACAGGGAAAATAGCCCAGTGAGGAAACGAAATAAGGAAATAAACAAACTACATATAAGAGTAATATATATAAAATATCTGAAGACCAGTAACAGCGTTAAAATAGATACCAGTATGTCATATATAAACCATGAAGAAAGAATCATGTTAACCTATATAACATGAAAACATAAATGTCAAAAGATGTTTAGACGAAATATTTGTGTAGTAGGCTGTACATGATAAGAAAATTAATGGTCACTAATGTGGAGAAAGGGAGAAGCTCTAAAAAGGGCACGTACAAAGAACAAAGAACTATAATTTGATGAGAAGAGGAAGACCTAGAAATAGCTGGAGAGATATATTTGGAAAGAAAGGGCATTAATGAAGAAACGCAAGATAAGGTGGTAAGATGAAACAAAGCAGCATAATAGATGTAAGAAGGTTTGAACCGCTGCTGATGGGCTTTTCATATGGTATGGATCATTATGTATAAAGCCTATCAGCAGAGGTTCAAACCTTCTTACATCTATTATGCGGTTTGGTTTATTCATTATTATCATTATTATTATTATTATTATTATTATTATTATTATTATTATTATTATTATTATTATTATATATATAATTTATATATATATATACATATATATATATTCTCTCTCTCTCTCTCTCTCTCTCTCTCTCTCTCTCTCTCTCTCTCTCTCTCTCTCTCTCTCTCTCTCTCTCTCTATATATATATATATATATATATATATATATATACATATATATATATATATATATATATATATACATATATATATATATATATATATATACATATATACATATATATATATATATATATATATATATATATATATATATATATATATATATATATATATATATATATATATATATATATATATATATATATATATATAATTCATATATCAACGACCTGCCAAAGGGGTGACGGTTTTGGGGTCTAACGCTTTAATTGTTAAGAATTCGAAGATGTAATTGAGATAATATTGCAACTTATCGTATAAATCAAAACCTATGAACAATGATGAAGAGACAAATATTTTCAGAATGTAAAAAAGAATGAACGGAGAAGTATCGAATTGAAAGCTCAAGATAGGGACGACTGGCGAAATCTAACCGAGGCCCTTTGCGTCCAAAGGCGTAGGAGGAGATGATGATAAAAAAATAGACGAACAAATGGAAAAGTTCCCCGAGTTCCTAAAATATTTTGTAATCAAAGAAATCAAATGGAGGGTCATTAAAAAGAATTGAATTCCGTAAACCTAAAGGACAATATATCACTCATATGTTCCTTCTCAGTCTATACTCTAGTCCAGAGCATAGTGTTAACGTATAAACTATACCTAATATAAGCAAGAAACAATGTTATAAGATTTTTTTTTTCTTATCGGAATCCCTACAAGGAAAAATATGTGTACATGTGTAAGCGTCTCGTCTCTGCATGTATAAATAGACAAATTCAATTTCCTCGACTAAATCAAACACTTATAGCAAATACGATTCCCTCCAAATAGATGATAATCAGGCAGGCAAACAAAATCGACACAGACGAAGGGAATCAATCCACAATGGCAACGGCAGGGGAGGAAGGGACGGACACGAGGATGGGGCAGGGGGACTAGGCCCTCTAGGGGAACGAAGGGCGTCTGGTAGGGCAGTTGAGGGGACGCACATGAAGACCTCTCGGGGTGGCACGAGGGGAAGTGAGGTTGTATGGGATAGGGTGACAGGGAGAAGGAGGGAGGATTCGGGTGACAGGGAATGGCTGTTCCTAATAATCCCACATCTTTCGTCATCCGATACGAAGACTGGGAAGAAATAGACGAATAAGTGGCAAAGAAGAATACGGAAGAGGGAAAGCGATAACCGTTTGAAAGAGCAATAAATCTAAAGAAAAAGAATAATATTCATAAGATATATTCATGTTACGCAGAAAATGGTTTTGGAGACGAACAATACGAATTATTACAAACACACAAAAAGTATAACAGATAATCATAATCTAACAACCCTTTAACCGGAAATATTTAGTTGTGTAGTAATTCAAATCATGCGACAGAAAACAAAGCATGTTTCTGTTGCGCTTTTACACACACACACACACACACACACACACACACACACATATATATATATATATATATATATATATATATATATATATATATATATATATATCTTAACTATTAGTATATTGTATATATATTTTTTTATTTATTACTCGCTTTATAGGTTATGAGTAATATATATATATATATATATATATATATATATATATATACATATATATATATATATATATATATATATATATATATATATATATATATATATATATATATATAATTGTATTATTTACAACCTATACAGCGAGTATTAGAATATAAAATATATAAAAATATACTAATCGATGAAATCCTCAAATTAATAAAAAGTAAAATGAAAAAAAAGAATACACACAAAAAAAAAAACATACAAAACAATAAAAAGAAATCTATCATCGCTGCTGGGACGAGAGAAGGGATTATCATATTGGGTGACGTCGAGAAGGGACGTGTATGAAGCTGATTGATGGCGAGTGAGAAGGGTCTGTCAATCTTAGCTCCACTTCGTTGTTTCAATTGTGCCGTCGACCGTCGGCCGAGATTTACGCATCAGGGGCTGGATAGACAGACGGTGATAGGATGAGGCACGCGTATCCAGGGTTGTTTTGGAACAGATGTTAATGACTTTGCAATTATAGACAAACAAGTTGTCATTTAAGGGTAGGGTGAGGGCAAAAAGTGAGAGAGAGAGAGAGAGAGAGAGAGAGAGAGAGAGAGAGAGAGAGAGAGAGAGAGAGAGAGAGAGAGAGAGAGAGAGAGAGAGAATGACACGATATTTTCATATACTATAAATTATATATTTTTTTAAATGTTTATGGATAATGAAGTGTAAATATATGAATATGTGGGAAATCAATTAAAAATGTTGTGTACAAATGAGAATCAAGAAAATGCATATGTGGAAAATTAATGAAAAATGTTATGTGGAAATGAGAACCAAATAAAATCGGCTTTTCATACAGCATGAGTTAATATTACCCAAGTTCCAGTGTATATCTATTGAAAAATCATTAAACAAATTCAAGTTGAGAAGAATTTCTATAAACTACAAAATTGTAAATCTCATATGAAATAATTACTCGGTATACAGCAAGCGTATCATTTGCTATCCATATAATTTTCGAAAAAAAATATACATGAAAGATTATCTTCTAAATTTGACCGTCTACCATACCAATAAAAAAAAACACTTTTTAAAGTGTAACTTGGCTAAAAGATAAATTGAAAAAACTCTAGGAAATAGAAGGTTGATCTTCCTTCTTTATAACCAATGACCAAAGAACCCCCTTTGATTTATTAATATTTTATCAAACGTTTGAGCTCACTTCAGTGTACTGCTTAGTTCAGCTATGAAAAGTGTCCAATGGATACACCTATCGTTTTGAATAGGCCCGAATACTAAACATATTTAGGGAGAGAGAAAAAAAAAAAAAAAAAAAAAAAAAAAAAAAAAAAAAAAAAAAAAAAAAAAAAAAAAAAAAAAAAAGCCTGGTGGTAGCGTCCTTGCCTGGTGACTGCCAGACTGGGGTTCAAGTCTTGCTCAAACTCGTTAGCTCCTTTGGTCGCTGCAACCTCACCGTCTTTGTGAGCTAAGGAGGGGATGTTTAGGGGAGCCTATAGGTCTATCCGCTGAGTCATCAGCAGCCCTCCTTGGTCGTATCTTGGGTGGAGAGGGCGCTTGGGCGCTGATCATATGTAATATGGGCAGTCTCTAGGGCATTGTCCTGCTGGAGCGGGCAATATCACTGTCCCTTGCCTCTGCCATTCATGAGCATCCTTTATACTTAAGAGCCACATTTAGTAGTTACTTAAAAAGATTTAAGAAATTTTGATACGATAAGAAAACTGTTTCGTTGACCAATTTAACTTATCTTCGGCATGGAACGCTGAAGATCACCTTGAACATTCTTACTTCCGACAATGGTAAGAAAAGAAGGTTAAAGCCGGACCAAGAAAGAGATGACGATTGTCCCCCAGTTGACTCTTGAGATGAGGCTAAGCCTTTGGGGTTTAAATAAATTCTTTATTTCCCGAAAAGCTAAGGATATTATTGAAGGTAAACTATATTTCCAAAACATAGCTCACTACTTTTTTTTGCTTTCATGCTCATAATTAATTACGAGAAATCAAAGGTATACCTACTTATTAAACTGGGTAAATATTATATATTTTCAACATGTAACCTTAGCTTTTCTCTAACACGAAAGAACGACAGTATTAGAGTATCCAATTCAAATAACTCTAACTATTGGATAAAAAAAAAAAAAAAAAAACTATGGATACAATATACAGGATTTGATTCAAATAATGATAACTGTTTATTGAACACTCCATTGTACCGCAGTTAACCTTAGAAGAAAATTCCATACCCGGTAGTTGATCTACCGAGGTGGGTTACATGCATAACAAACATCATGGCCAATAAAGATTTGCTTCAAATCGAAAAATTAGGGCCTTCTAAAGCCATCCCTTCTAAGGAGAAATGTCGCATAACGTAACACGAAGAACCTAGACATTTCTAACCAATCTCATCCCATGTAAAATTAATCCAGAACGCTTTTCACCTTTTTTCTTTCAATCATGTACACCTTCCATATTTCAACAGTTTCATCAGCAATACATTTCAATCTTTGCCTTCATAAACATTTCTCCTCAACCCTTTGACAGAGATTTTTTTTTTTTTTGCGTACTTCTTCAGTTACTCATTTTCTCTCTCATCCTATCCACTATTCATTGTAAATGACACTAGTAAGTTCTTAAAGTGAATCAAACACTTCCCTTTTTAGACAATCAGTACACACAATGGTGGTTTTATCTTCCTGAATAATATTTGCCCAGAACCTCAATTCTGTTAAAAATACCTTTCAATTCCCATTTATCAAAAATATTACTCAAGCAGTATTTGTCATCATCTATTCTCTATCATAGGCAAACATAATACACTACACAATCCATTTACGACTTCCCTTTACTTATCATATAAACTTCCATTTCTATCTCTCTTTTCCTCGACTTTAATTATAGCCCCAGAATTACATATATATATATATATATATATATATATATATATATATATATATATATATATATATATATATATATATATATATATATATATACACACACACACACACACACATATATATATATATATATATATATATATATATATGAGTATATATATACATATATATATATATATATATATATATATATATATATATATATATATATATATATATATGTGTATATATATATATATAAATATATATATATATATATATATATATATATATATATATATATATATATATATATATATATATACATATATATATATATATATGATAGATCAATAGACAGATATTCAAGCATACAACTCATCCCTTCATGAGAGGCGACTCACAAGTATATATCGAAAAATATAAATATTTAGGTATTTTCAGATGAACACACCCACGAAAATAGAAAATAAAACGAATATACACTGACGCAAACACTCTTCCCAGAAGTGCTGGATGAGAAACGAGAACGATTCCAACAATTTTCCATTCCAGGCACTGTTAAGCATAATCCTATTTCGACTCGATTCTCTCTCTCTCTCTCTCTCTCTCTCTCTCTCTCTCTCTCTCTCTCTCTCTCTCTCTCTCAGAGGAGTTACTTGGGAGGTATTAGAGGATAGGAGGAAAGGAGGAGGCAAAGAGAGAGGGAGCCCGAGCACCTAACCTCTCGAGCATATAAGTTGGTGAGGCTGATTGCCTTGAGGTACCAAGTTGGCTCTCCAAGTACGTAAGTTGGGTGACGCGCGGTCATGTTTGCAAAGTCGGGCTGAAATTGGTCAACAATTCATCTTGGTTTAGTGTTTGAGAGAGAGAGAGAGAGAGAGAGAGAGAGAGAGAGAGAGAGAGAGAGAGAGAGAGAGAGAGATTTAGAGAGAGAGAGAGAGAGAGAGAGAGAGAGATTGCAAAGCCTAAAGTCAATATCTAATATTTAGGAAAAGTATAACGGTTAATATAGAAAACGCCGGACAAAAATTAGATTTAAAAAAAATTCTTAAATGCACTCGTTAAAACATAACAAAATCACTTTTTTCACCAATTATGAAGCCTTGATATCTTGATACTGTAATTTCTTATCTAATAAAAAATAAAGTGTATCCATGGATTTTTCCCCTTTATTATAGTCTGCAGGCAATATTCCTCACGCTTAGTCTTGCCGTCGTTCAGTCTGGACCCAATCCCATATCACTTGCTCCTACTTATATATTTGCAAACTGAAAGTATCATTTTCAAGTTTAATGTGTAAGATAACTTTATTAAGACATGGACCTTTGTCTTCTTCCTACTATAGTCCAGTAATTTCTACAGTAAGGGTACACGAGTATAAAAATAAATAATTTAGAAGCAAATCACGTAAAATTGAGATATTCAAACATAGAAAGCTTCAAAATTTTGCCATACAGCAAAAAAAAAAAAACAACAACAACAACAACAACAACACTGCTAAAGTTATAAAGACTGTTTCAATGTGAGTCAAAAATATAAGAAATGTTTTCATTCGTTCTCAGGAACCAAATTACCTACCCAGTACACCATCAGTTCAAGCGACAAAATCAACTACCTTAACTCAAATACATACATATATCCCTTGATCTTGATATTCGAGGTAACTTCACGGAAAAGAAAGAAAGAGCGAGACATCAAGATGTTTATAGGCCTATTTCAATATTTTGTGGCGATATGGCCTAAGGGGGGGAAAACGCACGCTCTTGTAAATTCTATGGATCAGAAGGCGATCGATGATCGTCTGCTGGCAAGGTTTTTTTATTTCTTTTTTTCTTTTAATTTTCGAAACCTTTTTTTTTTTTTTTACTAGATATTCTTGATAATTAAAAACTAATGCGTGTATACACGAATACAAACATTTGATTATATCTTGGTAGATTTGCATTCAAAACGATTTTAAAATCAAATACTATATTTTCAAATTTACGCCTACGACACTTTCTTCATAAACAGCCCGCGAAAATAGTTTTATCAGCTCTGAATTATTACTTCCACAGTGCAAGAAGTAAAATTAAAAGTGCAAAAAATTGATACTATTAAGATATAATTGAATAATTTTAAAGACTTACTGAGTTACGCATTCTTTACTTCTGGAATAGTTTTACTCAATTCCAAGGAGTTTTAACCAACCGGCCTCGATTTACTGTTATTATCCATAAAAAGTTTTAATTAGCAGATCTAATAAATTACATAATCATTATCCAAAAAACCTTTACATAATCAACCTAACCGATATAGGGAGTTACGAGATTGTTTTCCATGAAAAGGTTTTACCAATTGACCTAGTCGAGAACTTAGTTGCTATCCAAGAAATTATTTACCCAAACAAACAAAAGAACAAAGTTACTATCCTGTAAAAGTTTATCGCCAACTGACAGCAACTACAGGTGCTTTCCGTATAAAAGTTGTACACAACTGATCTAGTGCCCTAGTTGCTACCCCCAAGATAATACTTATCTAGCATAGCATGATGAGTTATGTAGATGCTATAGTTATGATTTTTTTGCCCAGTCGACCAAGCAAGCTCAGTAGTCAAATTGGAAAGTATTACAAAACAGCCCCAGTGAGTTACTCAACTGTTATCCCTGGAAAAGTTTCACGAAGCCAGCCTCGGGAGTTACGTAGTTTCTATTCATAGAAAAGTTTTGGTTAACCAACATAGAGATTTATGTAATTGTTATCCAAGGAAATCTTGACTTATTCAATATAATAAGTTAGCCTTTTATACATATAGCCTCATCTAATCAATCTAGTAAGTTGTATCGTTCACGGCCCAAGAAATTATTTTTAGCTAAGTGGCCTATCAAGTTACTCATTATTTGTCTCCGGAAAATCTTTACCCAACTGACCTGGTGATTGTGCAGTTGCTATCCCTATACAACTACGGTCTACTGACCTGGTAAGCTGTTATCTCTGGAAAATCTTTCGACAACAGTCTTAATGAAATACATTTTTATCATTTTGGAAATGATTCATTCAATTAACACAATACATTACATTATTTCTATCACTTAAAAAAAGTTTTAAAGAAGCGACCAACAATCCTTGGAAACCATTTGGGTACTCAACCCAGTGAATGACATTGTTGCTATCGCTAAAAATGATTCATCCACCAAGTCTAGCGAGTTACGCTTTTGCGAGCCTTGGCCATATTTTGCCAACTAAATCTAGTGCATACCATTGAACGTAAAAACGCATAATAAAGTTAAATGTCCAGAGTTATGTTGTTACTAAAAAATGTTCAACCAAACAAACCTAGTTGACATTGTCTAGCGAGTTACGTAGTTGCCACTTCTCAGGATTCTTTGCTTATTTGCATTTAACGTGAGAAAGTTTTCATTCTTGAGCCAAAATTATATTAATTGCTATCATTAATACTTGGAAACTATATTTTTCAAACGGAATAGGCAAAAACCAGCTCCCAAAGTGTCCCAGACAAAATAAAACATAAAACTAAAGAGGTGGAGAACACTTGGGTCTTCATTCCATATGAGGGGTATAATTAATTGTATCTTTCTCGTCCTGTTATAAATATTTTCCTTTCACCTTGTTTTTAGAAGGTTAACTTTCCATTTTATATATATTTCTTAATCCTTTTTATTTATTTTCTATTATTTATTATCTTTTTCCTTCTAAAATCCTTTCATCTTCCTACTTGGAATTCTTATTTGCTCCACCTCCTCAATTACTTCACTTCCTACACTCACTTTTTCACATTTTGGTAATTATTCCTTTTACAATGAAGGTTTAATTTATTGCTAAATAAGATTCTATTAATCACTTTTATCATTAAGGATTAAATCCTTCATACACCCAACCTCTAACAATCCTATGATTTCCCTATCTTCCCTTTCCACATTTTCCCTTTCATTCCATATCTTTTTCTCCAGAATTCTTCTACCTTTTCTCCTGCTTCTTCTTCTTCTATGGCTCTTCATAGATCTAATCCCTAAAGATTACCGCAAAAGCCTAAGGGAAGATAGAATGTGGAGAGGATGGGGGAGGGGCTGTCGGCAAATAATTAGCTGAAAAATAGCCCCATCACAAGGCATTCCCGCAAGAGTCTGTAGAAGGCTGGAGGGATAATGTAGGGTTAGACACACGGAGAAATACACATATAGTTACATACACATCTATACTTTAAAAATAAAGGAATGCTTAACAAATAGGAAAAAACACTATGCATAAATCTAACATAAAATTACATGACAACAATATAAAATTCAGAGAATATATATGCAATTATTATTATTATTATTACAGTATTGCTATTATTAGCTAGGCTACAGTCCTAGTTGGAAAAGCAGTATGTTATATGCCCAAGGGCTCCAACAGATAGAAAAATAGCCCAGTGAGAAAGGAAATGAGAAAATAAATAATCTATAAGAAAAGTAATGAACAATTTAAAAATACTGTAGCTTAAATCCAAGAAAAATCATATGACAAGTACAAAATTCTGAACATAATATATACCATTTATAACAGGCATTTCAAATGAGCAAAAGCATTTACAACACCCAAAGGACTAGTTCGAAACGTCCTCTGCCAGAAGCATATTGACGATCAAATACACCCAGATAAGCCTATCACAAAATGCTTACGCCTAATAAGGAAAAAAACCTCCGTCAGCCACTTTTCAAGTATAGCCCCCGTGGGGGGGGGGGGGGGGGGGAGAGAAAGATCCACGATGGAGGCTCATCATACATCGGGCAGTTGCTGTAATCCAATTGTGGTTATGTGCCATATTATCGCATTATCCCTCATTATCTACTTTCCTATTTATAGGACAAAGAGCGCCGTGTGTTAGTTATGAGCCACCTTCGACAATAATATCGGTTCAAATTTATCCTGGATCCAAGTGTAATTTTCATACAGGAGCTACGTCAAGTTTCTTCACAACCATGCATATGAATATACACATATTTATGTGTGTATGTGTGTGTATATATGTATATATACAGATATATATACAGATATATATATATATATATATATCTATATATATATATATAATTATATATATACATACTGTACACATACTGTATATACATACATATATATATATATATATATATATATATATATATATATATATATATATATATATATATACATATATATATAAGTATATATACATATATATATATATATATATATATATATATATATATATATATATACGTACTGTATATGTATATACATATATATATATAAATATAAATATATATATACACATACTATATATATATATATAGATATATAGATATATATATATATATATATATATATATATATATATATATATATATATATATATATATATATATATATATATATATGCTGAGAGAGAGAGAGAGAGAGAGAGAGAGAGAGAGAGAGAGAGAGAGAGAGAGAGAGAGAGAGAGAGAGAGAGAGAGAGAGAGAGAGATTGCCATGTCGGATGCTCATAAAATGACCAAGTCACCGATTTTAGTACGTTGATCTCCCTCGTGTAGAGATCTTTAAACGGCACCGGCCTGATGCCACTTCCGAATGACTAATGTTGCTTAAGAAAAGGGATAAAAAAGAAATAATCGTTGGACAATTACTTTAACTTTTACTAACACAACATTACTTTCTCCTTAGAAATTTAGAGAGCAATCTTCCGAAAAAATTTAATATATGTAATTAATCAGTCAGCCTTTACTACATATAACAGCTATTTGAAATATATTAGTAAAAAGAATGCACATTTTAAAGTACAGTATAAAAAATGCACATTCTGAAGTACATTATCAAAGAATCCACATTCTGAAGTACATTATCAAAAAGAATCCACATGCTTAAGTACATTATCAAAAAGAATGCACATTCAGAAAAAAAAGGTTTTCAATTACTTTTTCATTTTTGACATCTGAGAATATAAAAATACATACAGAAACATACCAGGTTTTCTTATATCTATTCCCCCTGATGGGTTTCGCCTACGGAGAATAAAAAATGGAAGAGATGAGGGTTCAGTAAACGGTACTGGGAACACGAAAAAAAATATAATAATAATATAAAATTCTGGCAGGGATGGGGACGCCATATTTTCCTTGTTTCTTCCTTCTCTTATTCTCTCTAATTAACCACCAACCCGTAAAATATGGTCTGGAAATGCATTAGTACCTAGAGGAGAGGGAGAAGGGATGAAAAAATATACAGTTTTATCTTCGAATAAACCGGGGTCCTTTAAAATGAAATCAGAAAGTAACTTCTCTTTTCTGCATATGAAACTTCATCAGTCATTTGAACATTCTGTATAATTTTGTGTCGAATATATGCATATATATAATAAATTATATTCGCAATACAGAATCATCATAATAACAACTGATAAATGATACAAAAGTCTCAGTCCAGCTATTTCTAATGCTGCTAAACTATTCCCTAAGATGTGATATCTCTACCAGCAGGAGTTCGCAAAATAATTTATGATCTGATATTTGCATTATTATCGAAGTGATATCCAGCCCCACAAACAATGATTCAACACCACATGCACGGCACCCCCTGAATAATTATGTTGCAAATATATACATGAATTTCTTTTATTCCATTGCCATAACTCTTCTCTTCTCAGCAATACTTCCTTTTAAATCATAATACACAACAATCAAAGTATTTCAAATGTCCCAATTCCCCCAAAGAGAGGCAAAACTCCAAACTCGCATTTTACTCAGAAATTTAACTTAAGGGGAAATAAAAGGAAGTTTTGGGAGAATATAACCTTTTACTCTTAAACATTTGAGGTTATCGACCTATTGGACAGAGGGAAATCTTCTGACCCAGGTGCACTAGCTTAACTCTATTCCGAGATATATTGATAAAATTTGAATACAATCTATTCAGCTTTTTTGTAAAAGTGAGAGTAATTTTTCCCTCTCTCTTTCGTGGGGGGAGGGGGGTTTATTTCAACAATAGCACATTTGCTTTGAAATTGCCACCCACTCTTTAGTGGCATATTGGATAATCAATACTGAAGCTGTCATAAAAACGGTTGGAGTTAATCTAGGTCAAAGTTAAGAGAAATATAAAAACAATAAACTAGTAAATACTATATATTTTTCTCAGGTAGTTCTAATAACTCCCATTCATTCATAAAGGATATTGACTCTTGGGAAAATTAGATTAGGGTTTAGAAAGATGTTCGTTGCCCTAGAATATTAAATCTTTCTTCAATTTGAAATTTATATATAAAAAATAAAACAATACATCCAGCGTTTTTATGGACAAATGAAAAATGAACTCAGGGAATTTTTTGTTGTTAAATGTGAAAATGACTTGAGTCAAGAGAAATTATTTTATGATGAACATTTAAAATCTTCGTAGATCTATTATATATAACAAACCAGCAATATATTTAAATTTTGAAATGACCAATTTAACTCCGTAAAAGCTATAAGAAAAAAAACCGGATAAATCAAGATATGGTGAAAACGCAAAAAGGAAAAAAAAAAAGAAGATATGTACCAGAGCGATTCATCATTTATTGGAGTTTACAGGGACAAATGTATCAAGGTGACTTACCAGACAAGGCATGAGAAACAAAGTAGTATATCCCCCCCCCCACCCCCATTAATTGAAACTCCAATCCATAGCACAATGAAACTCTTTCAATACGACCAAGGAAATAATCTGAAGTCTAAAGGGAATCGAAACTTCAATAAGACGTCAGGTAAAGGGGATCGGGAGACAAGTAAGAGGATCATAGAGGACTCAAGAGAACCAACGTTATATAGATTCTTGAATTAAAGCGAAAGAAGAGAAGGCCACAGGTAAAAATGACGGGAAATTCTGGAAGACTTGAAAAGATGCGATCAGATAAGTAGGAAATGGGGTGAAATCGCAAATGGGTTTCAACATATCTCACTCCTTACGTCAGTCAAGTCCTCTGTATTTATCCTCCAATAATCGATCAGCATCTCCTTATCTCCTTAAACATTTAGGGGAAACTTTTTTTTATTTTGTTACAATTTTAATGCATTTCCTGTCTAATCTGAATGTGTGATGTTTATTTGTCTATATATTATTATTGTCTTATAGAATTGGATATTCTAAAAAGCTATCGATAAGATCTCTTGTGTTATTTGAAATATTAATATTAATTATTGTTGCCATTTGATTTGAATACAGTTCTTGTTCATTTTTTTTTTCCTTTTTAGGAAATGTGACTTGTGAAATGAGTTTACGTATTTGGACCCTTGTGCAATTCTATAATATTGTATTTGATGTTTCTGTGGATAATGGTCAATAAAATATCTATCTATCTATTAAAGATGATTATTCTTCAATTAAGCTCACAGCATGAAAATCATCTTCCTTCCCTCCCAGTTAATTCAAACACTAAGGTCAATCTCGGTTACTATTTTAAGTTTGTACATTTGCATACTGTTAACAACGGCCGTGATAGCAAACTAGGTATATTTTCAACGAGTCGCCTTTGATCAGCATAATTCTTTATTCTTCTCCTTTATAATTATATGTTCCCATTTACCTTTTTACTTCCTATACACAGCTGCTTTTAATTATGCTTAGGTTTGTCTCCCAAATGCCCCACGGATTAAAAAAAAGAAATATATATATATATATATATATATATATATATATATATATATATATATATATATATATATATATATATATATACATATATATATATATATATATATATATATATAAAGACTGATAGTTTCCTACAAAATAAAGAAAACTGAAACAGCCTTTCATTTACGTTGCTAATTATATATCCTGACTTAAACATATTCCAAATTTCCTGAACTTGTATAATAAGAGATTTAAAATAAATATTTATCAAAATGTCACAAACATTTCTTTCGAGGGTCTTGTCTTGTAAAGCTCTCTAATTATCCACGTATTTATGAATATTTTCCTAATGATTTTATTATCTTCCAATTTAACGAAAAACAATCCAAAGTTCTGATATCACATTTTGTTGAAAATTAATCAAATATGTTTATACCTCTTTGGTATTGTTTCCTGAGATGATTAACTACATATTGTTGTTTAATACTCTACAAATGAGATTAATTTGATTCACCGTCGTTTAATCCGTAGAGAAACTACGAGACAATCATCGCACAAGAACTCAATGATTCCAAACCTATATATATATATATATACCTGAACAGGTCAGGTATGTTCGCTTCTTAATGTGATGGGAAATTTTTTGCTAACTTTTCACACTTACTGCAATGAATCAAAGTATTTTATTATCCCTCATTTGTCTGCAGATTGTCAACATCTATAGCATGCAAGAATGCAAAGTAGAATTCCCCATCATATCAGTTTGCCTTTCATTCAATTCATTTAATGTTAAACTTTGAAATACCTTACACATTACTCATCTTTTTCTTCGTTTCTATGAAGGCATCCGAGTGGGAGGGAAGATGATCACTTCTTTTTTTTCATATCTATTTGGCATTCCCAATCGCCTTACAAGAAAGACATTTTCATTTTAAACAAGTGTTATCACATTTATATACTCGCATGTCGTACATTCGTAATTACCAGTGGATATAAAGAAACAACTAAATCCGAATGATGAAGGGTAGTTTTGGGGGGTGAATTCATTGTTTCTGCTTCCATTTATTCGATTCTGGAAGGAAGAACTTCCAAGATTTCGCAAAACTTGTGTAATATGGAAGCGTCTTCTACACCCAGCATCACAGATATCATTCTTGAGTAAATCTCGCTCAGCAATGAGACGACATAAAATTGAAAATAGAAATATGAAAAAGGTAAGAGGTCTAGACAAGAGTATAAGTGGAGATCTAATTAACAACCTTCATCTGCATTTACCAAAACAAGCACAGAGCTCCTGGTCGAATTAAAAGTCCAGCTGAAACCCCGAGATTTAATCTGCACTAACAAAAACCTAATCCTTTTAAGTCTTTTCTCATTATCCAATTCTCTCACGGTAGAAAATATAATTAATGTGCGACCTCTGTCCCCTTCTCATTTACCTAAACGTTGAACTAATAATGAAGATTAACTGAGGTTTTGGGTTATATAACAATTCCACCCACGGACATCTCATTACCCTTTTAATGATAAACAATTCTCATTAACACAAAGTGCCTCCTTTGTTTCGTTCCCTTATAAGCTTGTATCTGTTTGTCTGTCTGTCTCTCTATACATGTAATTAATTATACAATTTTCCCTCTACTTTCATTCACTTTTGTTCGTTCCATCACAAACTCTACTATTCTCTTGATTTTCGTCCCCTTTCGCTGCATTATTTCTTAATGTTAATAAGGAACTATCTTTTTTTATTATTGTTTATTGTTCAATTCACTTTCATTTCCACAACTGCTTACAAATTCCCTTTCTTGTCTTATTTGCTCAAAAGCTTTTTAGCTTAATTTTTCTGTTATTCTACCCTTTTCTTCAGGGCTTTCCATTAACAACGTTCTTATATATTTTAATGTTTCCCACATTTCATTTATTCGAATGTCTCTTGTTTATTTCTTTAAATCCAACCTTTCTTTTATTCATCTTATTCTAATGTTCCATCGTCTCGTGTTTCCCGTAATTATCCACCACTTCATTCGCCCCTTTTCCGGACTTTGCTAATACCATCATGTAGAAATCCTCCCATTTATTCCATTATTAAGTGGTCCTCAGATTCGCCCTTTCTCTTCTACTACTCCCTCCCATTCTTCCTCCTCTTTCCCTCTCCCCTTCCACCATTTTCTCCCATCTACATCATCGTCATCATAATCCGGGGAACAGCACACGCACAACTGACACGTGCCCTGACAGTCACTGAGCTAATCTTTTCCTCATTGATATTGTGAGGGGAAGAGATTTTTACTATTAATATAGCAACGAGGAGGAGTCTTCATGAGAGATCAGGGGAGAGGCGGAACGATTCTAATATACATGTGCGATGATTGAAGTGCGCATGCGCGATTTGACTGTAATTTCGAAGCTGAGAATCGGAAACGGGAGTTTGAAGATATAAGAAGCTTGAGTTCAATCTTCGACCGCATCATTAACGGGAAGGAGAGAGAGAGAGAGAATCTGAGATGTGAGATGAAGAAATTAAAGAACAAGATTCGAACGTCATCTTCTTATGATCACTCACTGTCACAATCTATCTATGCTTTGTATCCGAAATACAAGTTACATCTATATCGAAATATTAAAGCTATAAACAGATAACAGCTATACCTGCTATTAAAGAATTAAATAAAAGTATCACATATATTACGTAGCCTAACACGAATACACATATAAAACAGCCTTTTTTAATCTATACATGACACTCAATTTTCAGTTTCTTACTTCTCCAGCTTTAATACGACGAAAAATTTGTGAAAAAATATGAATAAATTGAAACACTTTCCACTCTCTCTCTCTCTCTCTCTCTCTCTCTCTCTCTCTCTCTCTCTCTCTCTCTCTCTCTCTCTCTCTCTCTCTCTCCCAACATAAATACCTTTAAACTGTTTGAATTCAAAGTAAACCTTAACTTTTTTTACCCTTAAGACGTTTATTTGTTACCCAAGCCTCTGACCTTCCCTGACGTTTAAATTTCCTTGCCACACACAGAGAGAGAGAGAGAGAGAGAGAGAGAGAGAGAGAGACTTCTGGCGTACCACATAGCCTTCGTCGGTTAAAGATTTTTTCTTTTTTTTCTTTCACTAATCTCCAACTCTCCAGTTGTAGCCCAATTTTTATTATCGCCTTCCCTTATATATTAAAGCTAAGGAAAGGTTGTACTGCTCGACCCAGTTATGTTTCTGCTATCTGCTTTAGGATACGTAATGGAGAAAAGTTTCAAGAATTAAAATTTCAACTTACCATACATTTTTATTATTGCATAAATAACTTCATTACTATAATTTATTAGAATAGTAATAATAATAATGATAATAATAATAATAATTAATAATAATAATAATAAAAATAATAATAATAATAATAATAATAATAATAATAATAATAATAATAATAATAATAATAATAGTAATATTTATTACAAAGCTTTGTCATTATTGGTATGACTGAAATATAAAAAAATATTAACTAAATACCATATATTCGTTGATATAAAAAAGAGCAGGCATAATGAAAAAAAAATACTAATGGAGACTCGGGCAAAAATGTTATAGCTAAGATACTATGACCATAAGAATAAAACTTATGAAGATATAAAAGTCATTGAAATAAAATCTTTTACTTCTTCACTACTAACAAACCCACATGAAATATATTTTATATTTTTCTCTCTCATTGAATATCTACGCTACACATATGTGCATATAATAATTGAAAATTATGATGTTTAAGCATACAGTTCTCCCAAAATTATTTACGCTACACATACGTCCATATAAATGAAAATTATTATGTTTAAGCATACAGTTCTCCCTAAAATACTTACACTACACATACGTCCATATAAATGAAAATTATGATGTTTAAGCATATAATGCTTCCTAAAATATTTACCAATAAATCAAAGATTAGTTACATTTGAAATAATATCTGTAGTAAAGAAGAAGTATGTATTGGTGTGTATAATATATGTGGGTGATTTCTGAGATAGGTTGATGGCGATAAAAATATCTGGTCATCCACAAACTTAACAACAGTGTTTGCCAATACACTACAATACACCACAGAAGGATTAAACGAATTTTAGAGCGCAAAAGACTTAATTCGCTGTCTATTGGCATAAAAAAAAATAGATGTTTCAGTGTAACTACTTTTTGCAATGTAAACACAAACCACCAACAGAATGTTTTAATATTGTTGGGAAACCTGAAAAACCTGTAATGACAGACTTTATTTATCATAATAAAAAAGAAAAGATTAACAACAGTAATCTTAAAAATTACTTCTCGATAAGAAATAAATTAAAATCATTGTATAAAGCAAATATTTAAGGACTTCAAAATTTTGATTACCGTTTACTCACTGAACTAGCTGGCTCATATCATTATAGAGCCATACCAGCATATGAATATGCATGTAATAATATACCAAAGTTCATAGTAGTTGAAGCGATGGAACTTCAAAAGTTCAAACTTGCAGTGAATGTTTTTAAGTTGAACAGGCTGACATAAGTTTCTTTTTATCGTTT
>NC_090747.1:87157560-87165060 GCF_036898095.1 Palaemon carinicauda
TATAAGAAAAAATAAATAACCATAAAATAAAGACAATCGCAATTACCCCTAATATCACATGAGTCATAATACCCACTAAAAATGAAATGCTAAGTAGATAATAATATCCACAAACAAACAGTATAAATGAGGCTTAAAGTATTCCAAAATAACAGGTAAATAATGAATTCTGATTACGACAAGTTGCTTCCTAAACATCCTAACACAAGTTAATAGAAATTCATTACTATAATAATTCCCTTAGTCAATTTTACATTTTATCATATACTACCTAACACACATTTGTCGTTATATAGAAATGTTATTTTTCTTTTTAGCAAGAGCTTTCATGTAAATGACTTCTTATGTTGACTTCTATTTCTGGGCTGCATGGAATAAATAAAAATTTGTAGAAGAAAGATGCTACACCTTTGAACACTATATTTTTGTTTATAAGTATCGATTTCGTATCTATGTGTATTTTTATAACATTATAACTCTTATTTTTCCAAGAGACATATTTTGAAACACTACTTTTTTCCTATTCTTATTTTGGTCAAAGTACATTTCTGATTTTCATCCTATCTAGTTCTTGTGACAATTCTTCCAGAAAATTTGAAGTAATTAGAGTAAATTTCAGTGGTTGCCAAGCTGGAAAAAACCTTATAAAGGCCTGGTAAGTTAGCATAAGGATCGGTACTAAAATCATGAAAATGATAAATAATTAGATTATTATTAAATCTAAGGGCCAAATAAATTCAATCAAGCAACGCACAAAACACACCACAAAAATGAAAAAAGAAAGAAAGAAAAAAAAAACGAAGTGGCTAGGGATTTCTTTCTTGAGGGTACACTGGTATACTATTCTTTCTGTTTCCTTATTTCCTATCTTCGCTAGGCTATTTTCCCCGTTGGAACCCTTGGGGCTTATAGTATCCTGTTTTTCCCGCTAGGGTATCAGCTTGGCTAATAATAATAATAATAATAATAATAATAATAATAATAATAATAATAATAATAACAAATCTAAATACTCAAAATTTTCGCTAAACAATTCAACAGTAATCTGAGCTTTGCTTTAACAAGGATTTTTATCAGACATAAAAGCTTAAGAGGAAATATTTATGAAAAGCTCATGATTACAGATAAGTGACGGAAAGGCCCAAATCTTGACAATAAATTGCAAATTTCTGAAAATATGGTATTTTGAAAGGAAGACCTACAATCGGTGTCCCATTTTAATAAATTTCCCCGCTGGCTCTCCACACTTTCCCTATTTCAAATATTACTTCATTGAAAACATAAATATTATTCAAACACGTTTCTTTTTCTATTGCTGTTCGTTTCATTTACTTCTCATCCGTATCTCAGACCTTTCAATTTTAACACTCAAATATTGTCATATCTGAGTTTTTTAACTCTAGATTCAATATTCGTGTCTTTCCTGATTTTACAACCGATTGTCATATCCCCAGTCTAGAAGCATAAATGTTATATCACCATGGGGGAAAAATTCTATTTCTTACTTTATTCTTTATATTGTGTTCAATTCGTTTCTCGTTACTATAGAAATTTTTTACCCCATCAAAAATTCCCGGTACTTTTCGTTGCGCTAGATACACTGCTAATTTTTTTTTTATTTCTCAGTTCCCCGAAGCGGAAAATTCTAATTAATATATCAACATTTTACTTTCAACCATGTTTTCTCCCAGTTTTTTTTTCTTTAAACCCAAGACAAAATTTCCTTCACTTTATTATGTTTTTCCTTGTACTTTCGTTCTTTCTTTCCTTTTCCTCTTCGCTTTATGACCAACTGTACCACCTCTTCCCTCGCTTCCCGTCATCGAGTCTCTCTCTCTCTCTCTCTCTCTCTCTCTCTCTCTCTCTCTCTCTCTCTCTCTCGTTTTCTGCCTTCCAGCTGTATGAAATATTCACGAACCTGGCCTCGGAGTATAATTTTTAAAAGCTTCCAAAGCAGCTACCGTGTAACTTCTTCCCCCTCCTCGCCACTTAGAAAATCTCAAAGTAAATGTCAATAACAACATATAAATATCAAGTTACTTTTAGTGTCTTTTAACCTTAGCATGATCCATTAAGGAAGACACACGTAGTGTTTGAGATCATGCCGAGTGGCTCTCCCACAAAGATTAGTTTGTGAGCATCTTTTAAATCTTTCAGTGACGCAGGAATTTATTGTTTCAAGCACAGTAATATCCTAATTAAGAGAAACCTATATTTGTTGCTGGATGAGGCCCTTTACGTCAATAGGCGTAGGAGGAGATGATGATATTTGTTGCTAGTTTTATTTCTCTGTATGGAATATTTAAGTGCACTAAATGGTAATATTTACGAACACATTAGTAATAACGTTAAATACTCTTTGCTCTGATATTAATGGGTGAATTAACCTTTCTTTACATTGTTTCAGTTCTCACTAGTCTGTGAGTGACTAGCATTTTTTACTTTTCTTGAGCTAAATACTTACAAGATTAATAAAAATTATAATGGAACTTTAATGCCATGAAATCTTGCAAATTCTTTTATTTTAATTAGCTGTGAATTCCAATTTTATCAAAATATCAAAAGAACATTTCGTGAAAATGGTGATTTACTGTTTTCACTATTATATATATTATAGAATATGTATATATTCCATAAGCTTTCACAGAATAAAATTGCCATATGCGGAAAAAATCTGCACACACAAAATCATGCCAAAATGCAGTTAAAATAAAAACCAAATAAAATAAATATTTCAGAAAAACCTCAACAAATGGCCACCAATTGTCCATCATATATATTCAAGCAAATCCAAAACATTTCAAGAATATATAAAATGTTCTTATAAAATTCCCAAAATACTTTTCAAAAGTTGCTTATGGTTGGGCAGCTTCGCAATTTTCCATCTGCATTCAAAGATTCGCTGCTGACTTCACAATTTCCTTCCACTATTGGCTGGGTTTCGCAGTTGGATTTAGTATTTATCTTAATTTCTCAATACTGCCCTAGGGTGGATTTCCCTCTTAACCTTTGAGCCTTTGTTATATATATATATATATATATATATATATATATATATATATATATATATATATATATATATATATATATATATATATATATATATATACTGTATATATAAATAAATCTATATAAATATATATATATATATATATATATATACATAAATATATATATATATATGTGTGTGTGTGTGTGTGTGTATATATCTGTGTGTATATATATATCACATATATATATAAAAATCATAAAAGCTCAAAGGTTAATTACAGTTAAATAAAGTCATAAATACAATGATCACAAATACCCAAATATTTCATTATTAAAAAATAAAGCAAAACTCTTTCGTGCATACACTAGATCCTCTAAACTTCTAAACTACGCAATAATCTTTTACTGTATCGTCAGGTAATATTTGGCAATTATTTTCCAACTTCCCTTTCATGTCATTGATTATGTTTTTAATAAACCGGTATCCATAATTCGACGCAATTTTCTAAACACTACGTCAACAAAGAAAGAACAACGTTACTGAGATGTTCTTTAAAAACATCAGTTTTCACCGAAGCATCGCTGAAGACCCAAGAGGTAACAGAATAATTAATATGAGCCTTTAGGTATTAAGCGATTTCCTTAAACCACACTAGGTAGCTGAATCGGTTGAACTTCAAAAGTTCAAACTTGCAGCCGAATTTTTTTTTTTGTGTTGAACAGGTTGACATGAATCTCTTTCTATAGTTTATTTATTGAAATATCTATTGCAATGTTGTTACTGTTCTTAAAATATTTAATTTTAATTATTCATTACTTTTATTGTAGTTTATTTACTTCCTTAATTCCTTTCCTCAATGGGCTATAATTCCCTGTTGAAGCCCCTGGCCTTAAAGCCTCCTGCTTTTTCCAAATAAGGCTGTAGTTAGCAATAATAATAATAATAATAATAATAATAATAATAATAATAATAATAATAATAATAATAATAATAATAAAAATAATAATAATAATCGTGATAATGGTGACAATGATAATAATAATAACAATAATAACAACAATAATAATAATAATAATAATAATAATAATAATAATAATAATAAAAGCACACGAAACGCCTCACTTGACTCCAACAAGAAGCAGATCCGTAATTCCAGTAAAAGAGAGCAACTATAATGAAGGTCCTAGCGCGTTTCGAATTTCAGTAGCTCTTAATAGAGATTCTCATATGAACTTATAACTGTCAGTGGATCTGAAATTAATGTGGCCCCTCGTGCAGGCGTGAGTTACGTTTGCCGAATTCATTACCAAATTAGAATGTACCGGCTCCGACACCTGGAACACTCCTCGTGTTATCTGGGAATAATCTGAAATTTCTAATTTTCAGATATTTAGTTTTACTATTTTGGTTTGGGAAATATAAAAGCGGTGGAGCTGGTGGAATAAAAGTGAATCGCTATTAATTTGTTACGGTTCTAAGGTATTTTTTTTTCTTTACAAATATCATATTTTCTCTTACTTATTCTTATCAATGGTATTAAAATTATTTTTGTTCTGATTATCAATATACATTCATATACATATATATATATATATATATATATATATATATATATATATACATATACATATACATATATATATATATATACAGTATATATATATATATATATATATATATATATATATATATATATATATATACACATATATATATATATCTATCTATCTATCTATCTATGTATCTATCTATCTATCTATATATATATATATATATATATATATATATATATATATATATATATATATATATATTCGTTGTGTGTGAGTATGTGTGTGTATCCGTGAATCGTTCAAATCCCAAACCAGGATGAAGTGACTCGACTAAGTTATTTTCACAAATACTACAAACCTGTTAATTAAAGTAGTAACATGCCTGGTGTTAAAAGCAGTATTAGGTGTTCCCTGCTTCTACTTTTCTAACTGAATGACGTAAAGTTAACACCTTGAGCTGCCTATATAGTCTAAGATATAAAATAAAATTTATTGATAAATTCCTCATTTAAGCCGTACTCAAATCTACACTCATAAATAACGTGACAGTTTCTACAAATAATAACCTTTTACGCATTGTTATGGTTTCAGGAAACCAAGGACATTTCTTCCAAAATGCCATCTTCTGATTATCCCTGCCCTACTCACCAATACTTGCAATTTTTACAAATTGTATACCATGCTATTATCCTCCATTCTTTCCGTATGATCAAGTCTCAATACATATGACCCAACTTTTCACTAATGCTAACCCTCTTACACCATTTTCATCCTTTCTATATGCAACACAACATTCGAATCATTTCACTGGCCATACAAAGAAAAAAAAATAACCATCAATACTTCCACATTCTATTCTATTCTATTCGAATTTATCACCAAAACCACTCACCCCTCCCCCAATTTTTTTTTTTTTTTTTAAGACAATAACAGATGTTAGCATTTTTCCTAACCGGTTCATTAAATAAGTCTTTTCCTCAGACCAGCAATATCGGTTGCATATACTGCAAAACGCCTTTAAGAATCAACCACCTCCAATGTTCCAACATACGTATTACCATTAAATTATTCTATATTGCTGGCTGCCTCTTACCCTCGTGGCCTTACTTCTGCTAACAATTTACTTTCAATTTTCTCCTTTTACAAACACTTGCAAACTCTTTCAACAATCTCAGCAGAAACTCTTAACTATAGCGAACTGAGAGTTTATTATCTGCAAACATGACACTTATTCCATAAGTTCTTTTCGTACCATTAAAATTTATGCATGTATCTTTACTTTGATATTTATTTCATCTCCATTTAACATTCCTGAAGATAAACATACTCGAGTAGATAAACACGGAACAAACTCCTTTTCCCCATACATATTCTACATTTTACATTTTTAAAACTTTCAATACCTCTCAACAAAATAATCTACGATTTACATCCAAAGCGAGCTCAAAAGCACATTCATAATAATTCCATCTATAGAACAGACAAGTACAAGAAAATCACATAAATCATAAACTAATAAAAAAAATTACTTTGCATTGACGTTTGAAATATGAAGATAATATAAAAAGGGTCTTCCATTTGAGAGAGAGAGAGAGAGAGAGAGAGAGAGAGAGAGAGAGAGAGAGGGGGGGGGGGAACATTAACTTTTGATTCGCCATGACTTGGAAACTAGTCTCAGGTGTCTTCAGAGAGTTGCGAGTATTCTTCACTTAAATACATTGATAGTTACATAGAAAATAACATTAGACAAGGCATCCTGTTTGCAACATGAAAGTTACGTTTGAGACAATCTTAGTAAGAAGAATGGTTTATAAGGCACCACCAGTGTTAATAAAAAATAAATCATTTACATAAACAACAACAACAACAACAACAACAAATACAACCGTTTCTAGTCCACTGCAGGACAAAGGCCTCGGGCATGTCAATTCATGTCTAGGGTTTGGCCAGTTTTCATCACCACGCTGGCCACTGCGGATTGGTGATGGTGGGAGATTTTTGTTAGATCGCCCAAAGCTAATCAACATAGTATGGGTGGCCCTGACTGGTACAGGTTTGCTGATCACGGCAATTCGCAAATCCTTTCACCACGTAAGGTAACCCCTTCTCAGAAAGGGAAATTAATTATATACATATACATATATACAATACACACAGAGTAGGTGAGAACAACATTGAGACAAGAATACACATGATGGACAGGTAATTAAAATCAACCTTAGCATTATCACTGTTTATTGACATCTAATCAATCATACATTGGGATTCTCCATATTAGTCAGAGGGGAGTGAATAAATCATCTTTGTATCGCTACGCAAACGACGCAGGTAGGAGATTGGGGTGAATTTACGAGTCTATTTCAAATATTTAATCACGACTATGGATTATTAAGAGCCTCATAGTCCCTATGCATCTGCAAGTTACATAAATGATAATTAATTCCTGTAATTCCTCTCATTGTTTTATCATTCATTCCTTCTCATGTGGAGAGATCCTGGTAGTAAGCTGAGTAGTGGCGGACAGGATGAGAAAGATAAAAGATATAGAATGAACAGTGAGTCACCAGCAACAAGTCACAAGAAAATATAATTTAAATTAAGTATCAAGTGGACCTGTGAGATAAAGAAGAATTAACATAAGTAATATGAAAAAGTAAAATAAACTATATTTTTTGTATAAAAAGGTAAACACCAATATAAAAGATAGAGACGGAATGATACCTGAATCAAATATAAAACTAGAAAAGCCCTCTGAGAATGTAGACCTCTGCCACGGCCGCGTATTTCTCGAAATTAGCTTGCCTTTTTAATCAACTTAGACCATAGGCGTATTTGAAGTCTGTGTGACAACCATGTGCGAAATTGGGGTTAAGGTTATGGTTATTTCAGTCAACTTTTTGCTAGACCTTGACCTTCGACCTAGGACTTTCAAAATTGAATCAGTTCCACGCCTAA
>NC_090747.1:87170060-87185060 GCF_036898095.1 Palaemon carinicauda
CGGGGTCACCCCACAAAGTTAGAAAAAAATTAACGCAAAGTCCGCCAGGATGATATTGAATGTATGTTCTGTAACTTACAACAGCACGCAGAGTTCCAAAAAACTCTGCTAGGCATTCCACTAGCAAACAGATGTAGCAAAGGGGCTTCCGTGTTCAAACAATGAGTTTTTAAACTTCAAAATAAATCTGAGGAGATTTAATGTTCTTGCTGAATGGATGACTGCATTCGACAAGCGGATTTCGCTTGTTCATGGAAGCGTGGGAGAGAGAGACTATAGTCCATTTCTTTTAGCGATGCATATTTGCACCGACTCGAAGCGGTGCCCTTTTAGCTCGGAAAAGTTTCCGAATCGCTGATTGGTTGGACAAGATAATTCTAACCAATCAGCGATCAGGAAGCTTTTCCGAGCTAAAATGGCACCCCTGTGAGTGGGTGCAAATATGCACCGCTATAAAAAAATAGACTATAGTCATGCGTATCAAGGCTTTGCGATGTGCGTAATGCCATGAAATGATTGATGGATATAACGCACCTTTAAGAGTGTGACCTTAAGTTCTTAACGCACATAACGATCCTCGTTATCTGAAGACATACTATAGATGCACATAGATTTTATGAGAGTAGAATCTTCGCCTTAAAAATGGTGACTCCACAGATTGTTGTCCAATTTCAATTAATTGCTACCTTTAAAAATCAGTATTATAATCAAAATGTATTGTGCGTAAATAATTGGATATAAACAAATATATAAGTGAGCGGTGGTACATAAGCAGAGAACGTCATACATCAGTTACATATGTATATATCTGAATATCATCATGATCACTAGAAATTTGTATATATATATATATATATATATATATATATATATATATATATATATATAAATATATATATTTATATATATATATATATATATATATATTTATATATATATATATACATATATATATATATATATATATATAAGAGAGAGAGAGAGAGAGAGAGAGAGAGAGAGAGAGAGAGAGAGAGAGAGAGAGAGAGAGAGAGAGAGAGAGAGAGAGAATTATAATGGACAGTGAGTGAATAGTACAGGATATAATAAAACGTTTGGAAAATTTTCCGTAAAATTCATTAAGGAGGAAAAGAAGCGGTACTTATAAACTTACAAAAAGAGTCAGTAAATATCTGGATATGAAGATATGCTGTCCGCTGTCAAAGCAGTAAGTGTTTATAAGAAAGGTTAAATGAAGATGATGGATGAAGGATAAATTTGAATGACAAGAGAGTGATATGGGAGGGTAAAATTAAAAAGAATATCAAATACCTGTGGAAGTAACAAATGGTGATGTAAGGATATAGAAAACGGGTTACGAGTACATGTTAGGAAGTATTCCCGTAGCCGAATGTGCAAATAATTAATATATATATATATATATATATATATATATATATATAATATATATATATATATATATACAGTATATATACATTATGTATATGTATATATATATATATATATAGATTATATATATACGTATATATAGATTTTTTATATATATATATATATATATATATATATATATATATATATATATATATATATATATATATATATATATATATATATATATATATATATATATACACACACAAGGCAAAGAATCATACAAGATATGCATATGTAAAGGCGTGTACGAAATACCCATTAAACACTGTTTCACATAAATATTATCACAAAAAAAGCTAGTGTTGTACGCAGCAAGAGAAAGCTTGAGATTAAATATTCACAACAACAATAGACTGCAATGTCTCTTTAAATATCAAAACAAATAAAAATGCACTTTAAAACTTACATTAAAATATCTACAACAAAGCAAAAGGTCCACAGAGAGAGAGAGAGAGAGAGAGAGAGAGAGAGAGAGAGAGAGAGAGAGAGAGAGAGAGAGAGAGAGAGAGTTTGACCTGGTTTTTCAAAACCATCATAATCTTTAGATACTCAATGAAAAGCAGAGGTCACCAGTGGTTTTAAGTCACAGGAGAGCTTTTAGCAAAATGAGACTCTTCGCTCAAGACACGTCAGCACAGACTTTTCCTCTCCTGGCGACTGTACAAAACAATCCGCTAAGAGGACTGGGAAATTCAAGGAAAATAAAAGTGTGGGGGGAGGCAGTTGGGATGGGAGGGGGAATGTTACTCCAAGTATATGGACCATACGAGTTTTCACGGAATATACTGATATAAAATACTGTAAAAATAAACAAACAAACAGAATTGGAATCTCGGCTAAGGACCAAAATTTCGGGTTCAATATTACTGTGCAACTTTCTGACTCAGATACGCACAATTTAACTCATGCACTTTCTAAATATACATCTGGACGAAAAGACAACAGAAATGTAAAAAGTTTCACTTCAACCTTATGTAAAAATAACACACCGGAAGAGCTGAATGAAACTTGGGGATACTTATTCCAAGTGAGGTCCTCTGGACCGATGCTGTATAAAAAATAAATAATTGACTGAATTTCTTGATAAACTAACGACGTTTGGCATATAAAAGAATAAAGCCTTTAAAAAGGCAAAAATTATCGGTTAAAATAGTTAGAATTTATCTTAGGAGATAAGAATATCAAAATGAACAGGCTCCTCAAAAATGACGATAACGCCAGCAAATGATATTAAAAAGAGATAGGAAATGACTTCCAAATACAGACAACTCTAAAATGTCAATGTAAGAACACTGTACTTGACCGCGTCAACTCTCAATATTTTCTCATAATATCAAGACAGCCCTTCAGCTAAAATGACAGGCCTCCTAAGCTCCACAAAATATCAAATGCCACTCAAAATGGCTGGAAAAGCTGTCAGCGAGAACGGTGTCACCGGGTAATCACTGTTGTGAGACAGATTCCAAGATGAACATGCAGATCCAGGACAGAAAAGTGATTGACATCACATCTCCAGCATAGTCCAACGTCATTCCGTTTACGTTTAATGACGGCTGAAGTATAAACAGTTCCAAGACAAAAGCTAGAAAATTTTTACCTACATATTTTGCTGTGCTACTTTGTTGTCATGACTGACATTTAGAATAAATATATCGCTAATATAATCATTATGAAAATGTTGGTGATATATTTAAGAAAAAATAAATAAAACCTAAATTTTCTGCCTAAATATTTTGAAGTGGTACTATGATAGCATGTCAAGAATTTAGAATAAATACAGCGCCTATACACTCATTATGAAAATGGTGACATATTTAAGGAAACATGATAACAGAAAGAACAAAGAGAAATTGTTAAAATTTCTGCCTAAATATTTTCAAGTGTTACTATGGTCGTATGTCTAGAATTTTGACTAAATCAAGCGGTATTAGTTTACAAGAACAGGCTCTCATTTACTCCACAATTGTGAATTCCTGCAGCTCTCCTCTTTTTGTACAGTAATTAGGAGGTTCTTTAAATGCTGGGAAAGCAAAAAAAATTAGCATGACATGTTGCAGGAGGTGGGGGAGGGGAGGGGTTGGTGGAGGAGGTAGTAAACGACCTGGAACCAACATTGTCAACATAGTCAATCAAAGAGAAGTTCGTGGCGTCAGCGGACATTTGATATATATTCAAAATATATACTAAATTGAAAATGAATCAATTACTCAAAAGTGTCGCTATTTGTGTATATCTTATTTGGTAATACATGACAATAAAACTTATTTTTTTAAAGAAACTTCTCGCGAGAAAGACTGTTTTTATTGGCGGGAGATTGGCAGACATTCATAGGCAGTAGTCAATAGATGGCGTTAGTGTAGCAAAACGTCGTCTGGGAAAACTAGTCATTCTCAAAACAAAATGACGACCGAAGCTGGAGCTCGAAGTTCAAATCCGGGGTGCCGTAAACCAAAAATCGCCGATCCCAAACCCATTCCCTCCTCGCTTCTAGATAATTATTTTTCTTATAAGAGCGTGCTGACAGGAAGACGTCCAATTGGAGTGTCTCTCCTTAGAAGTTCTTCCTTTTAGAGGGGAAAAAAATTGACTTCAGATTGAAATTTTTGCTTTCTATGATCCTTCAGTATTCTCTACTTATGTGCAGTTTCCGCCTTATTCTGCACAATCTTTATTTTTGGATCTTCTTTCTCATTTCAAATCCGCACAATCGTAAAGTGATCAACAAATAATGACTAGTTCTCCTTTTCGGATTCTATTTCTTCTCTTCCGTTCTCCTTCCTGTCTCCCTCTTCTTCCTGTATTTTCTGCCCGAATCCTTTCAAATAAATCCATTATTAGTCTTGAAGATTCTTGTTTAGCTTTTTATAACTGCCTTCCTGATTCCACTTGTCGTTGATTCCTTTTCGTATTTTGGTTTTCTTCCAAAGTCGCAGACTCAATAATTCTCTCAACTTTCAAAAAGCATTTTCTGCATCACCCAAATCTTTTTTCCTTTTTAATGGCCTCAGAGGCAAGTCGGTGATAAAATCTTGCAAATTTGAGTTGATCAATAACACGATTAAAACAATCTTTTTACCTTTTCTAACATTCCTGCTCAAGACGAATGACAATTTGAAGCCGATTTTAGAATGCACCGGTATTCCATATTCCTCCTAACAGAGAGACTAAGAATCTTCTGGAGCTCTGACAGGAGAGCATTCAACTTTAATATTGATGACGGAAGACAAGTTGAAATCGAACAACGAGTTGGGAGAATTTTGAAGGCTATTTCAGATTTGGAGCCTGTTAGGGAATTCCAAATAGAAGACGTCCAATTGGAGTGCCTCTCCTTAGAAGTCCTTCCTTTTTTAGAGAAAAAAAAATTATCTCAGATTGAAGAATTTTAGATCTTTCTCTGGTCCTTCAATATTCTCTACTTCTGTGCAGTTTCCGCCTTATTCTGCACAATCTTTATTTTTGGATATTCAACATAAGGGACTCAAATTTTTCTTTTCAAATCCAACCTACCGTAAAATGATCAACAAATAATAACTAGTTCTCATTTTCCGATTCTTTATTCCTTCTCTCCCGTTCTCCTTCCTGTCTCCCTCTTCTTCCTGCATTTTCTGTCCGAATCATGTCAAATAAATCAGTTATTAGTCTTCAAGAATCTTGTTTTGCCTTTCATGACTGCCTTCATGACTCCACTAGTCGTTGATCCCTTTATGACGAAGTAATTTCGGTTTTCTTTCAAAGTCACACTCAACAATCCTCTTAACTTTCACCAAAGTATTTTCTGCAAAACACAAATCTTGTTTCCTTTTTAATAGCCTCATGGTGAGTCAGTGATAAAAGCTTGCAAATTTGGGTTGGTCAATAAAACAATCAAAACGACCTTTTTACCTTTTCTAATATTTATGCTGAGACGAATGACAATTTGAAGGCAATTTGGGATTGCACCAGTATTCCATATTTCTCCTTTTGTAGCTCTGACAGGAAAGCATTCAACTTTACTATTGATGACAAAAGACAAATTGGAGACAAACAAGGAGTTGGGGGAGCTTTGAAGACTTTGAAGACTTTTTGGAGCCTGTTAGAGATTTCCAAAAGGCCTTCATGTTTTTTTAAAAATAAGCTAGATACAGCAACTCTATATTGTTGGCTCGGCGGGCGCTGCCCGCTTCCCGCTGGCCGGGCGGGCCTCCCCCCTTCCCGCTGGCCAGGCGGGGCTCCCCTCTTCCCGCTGGCCGGGCGGGCCTCCCCCCTTCCCGCTGGCAGGGCGGGGCTCCCCCCTTCCCGCTGGCAGGGCGGGGCTCCCCCCTTTCGGCTGGCAGGGCGGGGCTCCCCCCTTTCGGCTGGCAGGGCGGGGCTCCCCCCTTCCCGCTGGCAGGGCGGGGCTGCCCCTTCCCGCTGGCAGGGCGGGGCTGTCCCCTTCCCGCTGGCAGGGCGGGGCTGCCCCCTTCCCGCTGGCAGGACGGGGCTCCCCCCTTCCCGCTGGCAGGGCGGGGCTCCCCCCTTCCCGCTGGCAGGGCGGGGCTCCCCCTTCCCAATGGCAGGGCAGGGCTCCCCCCTTCCTGCTGGCAATAATCTAAAAAGAAATCAGAATCTTGATGCTGGAATTTTCGGCACAGTTTGAGGGCTCTATGAGGGTTGGTTCTTCATGTCGTTTTCTCCAGTAGTATGGTGGAAACTCTTAAACTGGAGTTTTGAATCTTCTCAGGAATGGGTTCAGTCATACGAGGGACTAATTTCAGGCCATCATCTTTACAGAATCCAAATCCTTCCATGTAGATTCCAACTGTGCTTTGAACAGATCCAGTTTCATAAACATCAGACACCAGCTGAACAAAGTTGTCTCGGTCGCCATGAAACACTGTTCCTTCAGGTTGATCCTTAACCACATCACTATTACTGATTACTAAAACAATTTCAACCATGTATATACTAGGACTATTTCCAATTCAAAAGAAAAAGCATAGGACTCATAATTACCTAGTTTGTTTAGGAAAGTAATTGATTGTTTAGATTTGAAGAGATGGCGGAGTGTCATACATAGTAGGATATGCGATTTCATCTTCCACTGTCCACCAGTTGCTGCTTTACACATATCTTGACTAACTGTTAGTACTAATATTCATTCTCGATCTGATGGGTCCCTCTTACCACACATTAGTGTAAATACAGATTGTAGAATATAAGCAGGAAAATCTTGGTTCAGGGTACACTCGAGATCATTATTCTATCTTATTTCTCTTTCTCTTGTTTTGTTAAAGTTTTAATAGTTTATATAGGAGATATTTATTTTAATGTTATTACTCTTCTTAAAATATTATATATTCCTTTTTTCCTTTCCTCACTGGGCTATTTTCCCTGTTGGAGCCTCTGAGATTATAGCATCCTGCTTTTCCAATTAGGGTTGTAGCTTAGCTAATAATAATAATAATAATAATAATAATAATAATACGGAACGTCACTAGATTTGGTGGGCCATAGAAGTGTCTTGGTTTCTTTGAAGGCATTGAGTAATTTAGTGTAGAGCTCAAGACTAACTTCTTTGATCCAGTCATCATCTCACAAATTACAAGCAGAGAGAACAATTGTTTTCAGTGATTTCAAAGATTTACAAAATATCAGTGTGTCTTTATGTGGGGATGATCAGAAGTCGATGCTGTCTTTCAGGTCAGAACAGTGTTCAATCTTTAACCTGAGATTGACTAGTTATTTCAAAAGCTTGTTCATTATTGCTATTGTTGCATAGATTCTCATTATACACATTTCTAAATGACAAAGTTTTAGAACCCGAACTTTGTGAATAACTTCTTTTTTTATAAAATTGTAGATACGAAAATGCTTTCACTATACATCTTTTCTTGTATGATGTTTCCTCAGTTTCTGTGATGGTGTAAGGCTGCTGAGGTATTCGTCTTACTTAAAACTGCTTGGGTTGGCACTCATAGAATTAGGTCTCCCTTGGGAAAAGATCTACTCCTCTTATTTTACATAGTAAATCTTCATCATTTAGTTAAATTTTCTTTTCTTCAATGCTTTTATACGCATCTGAGTGTAACTTCTGCAAGCTATGTATATTACCAGAGTCCTTTACTTTGTCACCTTTACAAAATATACAGTATTTACCAAATATCACTATTTAGCATCTTCTTTTTGGCGACCTATTCACTTACATTCAAGCATTTGTTTTTATGCTAAACAATGTGCGGTGACCAATTAAAAAACACTCTCGTCGGGAACTTTATAGACTATTAAATAAACAAATGAACAAATAAGTAATAAAAATAATTAATCTTAACTTCGAACTACATTTGAATTAATACCTTTAAGTTTTCTACAAAATATTAAAGGCACTTTATCTTTCAAAATGAGTGGAATTTGTCAGGAGACAAAAATCATCACTTACTTATTAGGATTTATCGGTTTGAAACGGATAGAAAAGTTTCGGTATCTATTTGGATATAACGTAAACTTTGGCTGGAAAAAAAACATATGTAACAAAGACGTATTTAAAATCCAATATGTAATTACATATTAGCTATTCTTTCCTGAGAGGACTTCGTTTGCAGAGAGAAATGTATTAAAATCAAGATTTTTTTTCGCTTTGTCTGTGTACATTTTGTATTGCTTTAGAAATACATATTATACTATTGAAATGTTTTCTCTTTTACATATGTTACATGATATATTGCAATAGTCTCTGCAAAATTTTTTGAAAGTCTGAATATGATTGACCACCCATATAAAGGCTTAATGTAGATATATGTGAGGCAGAGTTGAGCGTAGCGTAGCGTGAGAACGGCCCCGAGTTGAGAATGGAAGTAATAATGTGGTTTCTGGAAGGGTTACAAGATTTCGGTATGTTTGGATAAATGGATAAATTCCAGGAATTTGGAAGATAAGAACTAATTACGTTTAATAAATTCAAAGAAATATCTTGCAATTCCAAATTATCAAAGGGCTCAATTATTATTATTAATATTATTATTATTATTATTATTGTTATTATTATTATTATTATTACCTCCGACAAAGAGGTCATGTTTTCACCTCTGTCTATTTATTTGTCACCAACCTAACTCAAAGAGTTACGGGCGAAGTTTGACCAACGTACTACAAATATAATTAAAAACAATGAATTCAGGCCGAATCTCTCTCTCTCTCTCTCTCACTCTCTCTCTCTCTCTCTCTCTCTCTCTCTCTCTCTCTCTCTGAATGTCATTTAGGCCAGTATAACTCATGTATGGTGTTTTTTTTTTTATTATTATTTTGCATTGAACCATATCTGAAAGTACTTTTCCTTTCATCGGTGACTTGAACAAGGCTAATGTCGAATTAACCTAATGTAGCTATTAACGGAAGGAATATCTTAGCTGCGATACTCCAATAATTTCTACACGATTTTGCGGATTCATGATTTATATATATATATATATATATATATATATATATATATATATATATATATACACACACACACACACACACATATATATATATATATATATATATATATATATATATATATATATGTATATATATGTATGTATGTACTGTATGTATGTGTGTATTCAGTATTTCCAGTGGATATTCGAAACATCAAATGATAAAACAGAATGAAATATGGCAACTCGATTTGCAAAATTTTAATGCTTTCACCAACAAAAACATCTCGTGGCTGTCTTTGATTCGCTAAGGTTGGAAAGGACTCCGCCCATTTCATAGTAGTGGTAAAAAGAGCAAAACCTTGCGTGTTTTGTCACGGGAACACTAGAGACATCTGACGAAAGATTTCCCCAGTGTCGGCGTTCTTTTGATTCTAACTGTACGCTGACGTCACGAACTTCTCTTTGATTAACTATGATGACGATGTCGGTTCCTGGTCGCTTGGTACCTACCTCATCCACCAACCCCTTCCCCTCCCCCCCTCTCACAACATATCTTGCAATTTTTTGCTTTCCAAGCATTTAAAGAACCTCCCAATTACTGTATAAAAAGAGGAGAGATGCAGGACTGCATAATTTTGCTCTTGTAAACAAATACCAATAAAGCGATAATAAAATCATCACGAAAATGTTGGCAACACATTTAAGGAAACAAGATAACAGCAAGAAAACAAAGAATAGAAAGCAAATTTTTCTACCTAAATATTTTGAAGTGTCACCATGCTGGCAGGTCTAGCATTTTGAATAAATAAAGTTCCAAAACGATCATCTTGAAAATGTTGGTGATATATCTAAGCAAACAAGCAGGCAAAAAAAAAAAAAGAAAAAAAAAAAAACCAACCGCGATACCATGTTATTTATAGTTTGCCATATGGGGCTGATTTAATTTGCCGTCAAGGTAGCAGCTAATCTTTCATCTTCAAAGCGTCAAAAAGACCTCGGATCTTTTGATAAGCTCTTTAACTTTCCCATTTCATAAATCGCAGTGTGAAATGTGATTAAAGCGAAGAGAACTTAAGGGGGCAATGCTGATAGATGGTGCTTTACAGTTTCTAAAAAAAAAAAAAATTATCATGCTAATTAGCGGCAGCACAACGTTGTACGAGCGTAAAAGTAATTTACATCAAATAGGTAATATTATAGATTCAAAATCAGATTCATAATTATCATAAAAATATGAAAATGTCATAAAGCTGAGATATAATGTTCATTTCTAGATATAAAATTCAACGAAAGGTTAACAAACCTTTGCTTTTTCAAACGCTTAATTCGATGTAACAAAATCGAGAACACAATCCGAACATAAACGTGATGAAAGAAAATATTCCGATCCGACATGATAAAAGCATTCTTTCTATTGAAAATGTTTGAGATTTTACCATATTCTTTAACCAATCTCCCATCAAAATAAAAATGGTTCGTAACTTTTTTACATATACCCAATTCTCTCTGTAATATAAAAAAAAAATCCACTGCCTGTAATTTTCAAAATTTTATTGATAAACCCGCACAAAACAGGTGTTCTGAAAAAAACTTTTGTTTTACTTCGTATTCTTGTACAATTTTAAAATAATCCATTGAAAGTAATTTTTCAAAATAAAAAAAAAAATCTTTAAGAATATCTATAAACTATCTAGACATCAAAAGTGACTTTTCCTTCGTACTGTCTGAATAATCCAATACCACATCGCCTCCCTAGTTTACACCCCTTAATATACGATATCAACATAAAGATTCTTACATATACTTTCTTGTAATAATTGTGCTAATTAATATCTATAGATAACAAGCACGAGAATAGAATCTACTGGTAGTGCTGTGAAATATAATTGGTTGATAGTTCTAAAGTAGTGCTAATTTGAAACAACTTTATCGATGCTAAATACATGCGCACCTCTAAACACATACATAATCATAATAACATATTTATTCACACCATATACACTTTTCCCCTTGAAAGAGGTGGCCAATAAGCAAGACTTTTGGGTAGAGCTTGTGATCTCCTGACCTTTTACTTGACTCCAAAAATGTTGGTACTCACTTGTAGCTAGGTTTAATTGTGTGTATGTATGTATGTATGTATGTATGTATATGCGATTTACGGAAAATAATTACTCGATTTATCAAGGTAATTATTTGGTGAACATTCCCACCGTCACCAGTCAACTAAGCTGTAAAAATGTCTTACCATCGGTCGGGAATAAAAAATACTACGGGATTATAGCAACCTCATCTAACTGAGAAGGCTCTACCAAAGACGGAATGGCTATACCCTTGTAGGGCCTCTCTCTCTCTCTCTCTCCTCTCTCTCTCTCTCTCTCTCTCTCTCTCTCTCTCTCTCTCTCTCTCTCTCTCTCTCTCTCAATACATATATATATAATATACATATATATATATATATATATATAAAGTATATATATACACATATATATGTATATACATATCTATATTTATATCTATAAACATCTATATATATATATCTATATCTATTTATATAAATATATATATATATATATATATATATATATATATATATATATATATATATATATATATATACATACATATATACGGACATACATACAGGTAAAATACGGAAGTGTACTTGCATTTATGTGATCAGGATCTACTGTAGTTATGTCGTCACTGTACATACCTGAAAAGAAAAAAAATCTAAAATAAATACCCGTCATTATGAGAATTAACAACCATACTCTACTATGCAATGTATCGCATTTACATGTTATATAAGAAACTGATTAGTTAACAAAACTATATCTAAACCCCCTAAAAAATTACGACAAAAAAAAAAGTGCCTAGTAAGATTTAATATGTGCTGTTTCTTTCTTATTGATGTAGAAAAAAAAAATAATTGTTTCTCGGTTTCCAAGATTGAAAAGAATCATATTAACATATGCGCTCAAGTATTCAACAATGTGAATATCTAATTGCACATTATATACACAGTAGACGTACAGTATATATGCGAATACGAATAGGCACGTGCGCAATAAACAGTGGAGAGAGAGAGAGAGAGAGAGAGAGAGAGAGAGAGAGAGAGAGAGGAGAGAGAGAGGAGAGAGAGAGAGAGAGAGAGGGTATTGTATTCTATACTTTTCAAGACCATAAAACATATAAATTCACAACATATTAACTAGTTGCCGAAGTTTTTGAGGACAACTTCAACACGTTAAAAAAGCTTGAATTTCTAAAATTCGTGGATCCTTTATTGAAAAAATACTTGTCTGGTTGAAATAAAAACTAGAGAGAGAAACTGTAAAATATAAACAAAGAGGCAGCGAAGGAACCATCAATACTTACTCAGACAATGAGTGGGAAGCGAAAAGTGAACATCAGGGTGCTAAGATTTCGGAGCTAAGATTGGAGCCATCACGTGAATAGAGAGAGAGAGAGAGAGAGAGAGAGAGAGAGAGAGAGGAGAGAGAGAGAGGAGAGAGAGAGAGAGAGAGAGAGAGAAACTACCGTAGGGTGATTTGACAAGACGTACCAGAGGGTCTGATTAGCGATTGTGGGAGGTGAGGGAGGGGAAAGATGAAGAGGGGGAGAGGGAGACAAGTGGAAACGGGGGAAGGGAGAGGGGGGAGGCTGGTGACTGTAATCAAGAGAAGGCCGATTCATAGGTCGACTCCCTGATTATCCCAGTCGATAATGGCTGCCCAGGATGATTAGGGTGATTGGTATAATAGAGGGATTGGTATAAAGGAGGACTTGAAAGATTAGCCTGATGCCTCAGCTCCCAGGCTTTTGTTTTCGTTCTCTCAACAGTGATACTTGACTCCATCCAGATCAAATGGAAGACGGATTGATGGATTAGCTGGATGGACCTTATCAGACGGTGCGCGCCGGTGATGAATAACGTTATCGATGATTGACTTTATCGATGAATAACTTTATCTTCAATTATCATCACCCGTCCTTCGAAATTAGCTATGCAAGCAAATGAACCCAAAGGCTCGGGGAGAAAGCTGGAATTATAGGAAATCTTTGGTCGAGAATCAGCTTTGTCTTTAAATCATGAGGTTATTCTGATGGAGACGAAGTCTGCAAAGGATAAAATGATGATTTTGAAGTTATCTGAGAGAGAGAGAGAGAGAGAGAGAGAGAGAGAGAGAGAGAGAGAGAGAGAGAGAGAGAGAGAGAGATTATCTCAACTACAATCAATTTCCAAACAATAAGAATTCATTTAAATTTCGCCTTACTTTTCCCGAGTATTAAATAAACAACAGAAGGAGAGCGGCAATTGTGTTTGATTACCGTTCTCGGAAAGAAGAAGAAGAAAAAGAGGAGGAGGAGGAGGAGGAGGAGGAGGAGGAACAAAGAAGCACGAGATTAACGAATGCAAATGAGTCTTTCGAAAAACATGACGTTCAATCAATGCTCGTCAAGAGTTTAAAAGAGGGAAGGGAATTGCACGTAAAAGATCTCTTTCTTGAACGTCAACTTCTAATTTTCTTCCGATTTACTCGAGAAATTGGGAGCATATACAAGATCTGTCGAGCATTATCTTCGGGTTATCCTTCGATTAACACAAGGAAGTCAGCCAGGTTTGAAAAACTGAACGCCAGCATTTTTACTAAGTTTCAATTTAACGGGATTTAATTCTAAATATTTTAGATACGAAAAATATTCTAGTATAAAAGAATAATTAATATGAGAAAACCATATAAAGAAAGTAATATACAATGCTGGGATTAAAAATTCAAAAGTTAAGGTGATAAGGGTAAAAACTTTAATGGTTGAAAAAAAAATCCATTGTGACAATATTCAAGAAAATTTCACCCCTTTCAAATCAGTCATAAACATTTTTAATATCGCCTACCGGCTTGTATTCTATCACCCAGAAATAGCAAGAATTCCATCGACGAAATCCCAAAACTTTCAACAATAAGCAAAAAACCGGAGGCAATACAAGCATTCTTGTCTTGCAGCTATAAGGAATACATTTACCTCGCAGACAGGTCCCATGACTTTATTCCACTTTGCTGACAAACACACATGCACCTGGGAGCGCCCATAAAGAATGCAGAGAAATGAGTATAACATTACAATGTACCCCAAAAGGCAGCCATAACTTCTTTGAATGGCTCTGGAGTAGTATTGCACGAGAGGCAAATGATTTAAGCAGGCATAAACCAGGACGCGGTTCCGAGGGGAAGGGGAGAGGTAAGGGGTAGGAAGGGAGGGGGGGGGGGAGAAAAAAAGATTCTCCAGCGCGGAATGGGAAGGAGAAAGGAAAAACAGGGTGCCCTCAAAAAAGGCCTGAGGTTTTTGTTGGTACCATTAGAGCATAATAGCAAAAAAAGCTTCAATACGGTGAAGTGCCACACCAGTTACAATAGAATGAAGGCACCCACCGGAAACCATAACAGAGGGTTTAGGAAAGGAGCTGCTATGAGAACGATTTGGATGGGGGGAGGGGGGGGGAGAGATCAAGGGGGAGAGAGGGAGGACTAGGATGAGGGACTAGGCTTAGAGGCTATCACAATAGCAATCATGGAGACACATCCCCCTCCCTTCCCCTCCTCCCTGCTCCTTTGGTTCCTCCCTCTTTTTTCATTCCCCAAAAGGAGATTCACAATAAAAGCTTAATCTCCAAAATGTCCAAAAAGCCTAAGAGGAAACTCCCGGGGTGACCCGCTCGTTACCGCATAAAAACCAACGATCTCGGAAGAGGGAAGCGATTTTTTATTTCTTCATCTACTTTTTTATTATCTGAGAACATCTGCTTATTGTCAGTTGAATGTATAAGGAAAACAATTTCTCTTGTAATCATTTAAACACGCATCTGATTAAGAGTTACATATGATTGTCAAATTCATATTTTGATTTCATTGAAAAAAAATTCGAGCAATTTACATAACTCTCAATACCACTGTTGACTTCAAATAGCATTTAACGAAACTGCAAGAGAAAAACAGTAAATCCGATAAAACAATAAAGGCAAATTTATAGACGTCTCGGTGACAAGCCTGGATAACATACATAAAAACAAGGTTATTACAGGTCGATATGGAATTAAGAATAAACCTAAAGGTCACAAAGGAAAAGGAATATATTTTACCATTTTGTAATCACAAGACAAAATGTCACATAAGTCTTTATAGAAAACTGA
>NC_090747.1:87190060-87202560 GCF_036898095.1 Palaemon carinicauda
AGTTTCTTGTAATACAAAAAATAATAACATCATCGAACATTGATTGCAAAAGAAAAAACAAAGAAAAGTAAAAACTATTATAAAAAGTCATAATATAAATACAAGTTTCCGTTCGGTATAATCCCAGCCTGCAATGGCCGTAATCACTGATCAGGCGAAATTCACTTACGGCCGACTGGGGACTATGCAATTGGACTCAATGCAAAGCAGTTGGAGCATCACATGACCGTGCAAGAAGAGAAGGTAATCTCCGCTGGCAGTGAACAAGCATCTTGAGCCCTATTTGACCTGAATACGGGATTATAATCTACATCGCTCATATCAAGTCTCTCTCTCTCTCTCTCTCTCTCTCTCTCTCTCTCTCTCCTCTCTCTCTCTCTCTCTCTCTCTCTCTCTTTAAACCATATCTTCTAATGAATGCATACTCATTTCCCCTTCCAGAGATTAATCCGTTGCTTAAGTTATAGAGGGATGCAATTGCCATCTCCGTGAGTGTACCCATGACCTGAGTACTTATCACTGATTCAAAGTAATGTTCTACACACACAAGTGCATTATCTTTCATTCTTCTAAATTTGTTCTGTTGCTTTCTCGAGTTACTGAAAGCTAGTATTAACTATTTTTGATAGACATTTAAGACATATGTTCCCTGCTACCTTCGTTTCTTTTTACTAATCCAAACACTAAAGTACTGAAATTGTGATGGCGATTATTCTAGGAATATTAAGTGCACAAATCGAAATGGGCTCCAATATAGCTTATAAAATTTCCACTTAAATGAAAAATCTACTAGCGTCTGTTTGTGTGTGGAGAGAGAGAGAGAGAGAGAGAGGAGAGAGAGAGAGAGAGAGAGAGAGAGAGAGAGAGAGAGAGAGAGAGAGTAATGCGGAAAGACATAAATACCCCCACCTTTCCCTTGCAAGATATGAGGGGACACGATAATTACCAATAAAAATGATAGTGAAACGTAAAATACAAATGGATACCATTTAGGAATAAGCTAACCAAAATCATTTAAAACACATTCGGAGATATATCTCATCCCTGAAAAAATGGAATCTTAAAAGAAAGCTGCGCGGTAATTCAATTTCTCTCCTTACCAGACATCTTTACAATCATACCAACTCTCTTTACAATGAAACTGCCTCTGTTATATACCAGTTAATCTAAGCACATTTGTCTTTCTTAGAAGGGCCAACTAAGTTCATATATTTCTCCTTGATGTAATTGGATCGGACAGTTTCCACCTCTGGAGGTGTCTGGCCAAACTGTCTGCTGGAATGGAAGACATTCTAATAAATCGTTGGAATAACCAGCCCGCCTGGAGTTCCAGACAAACTCTCTTTCATTCGATCTTCGATGGGGAGATTACACTACTGTATTCCGTTTGTAACATAATGCCACTCTAAAATTAGTCATTGGCATCGGTTCTCTCTCTCTCTCTCTCTCTCTCTCTCTCTCTCTCTCTGATTTCTACTCATTGCTATCAGCTACGCTTCTATATTAATACCTTCTACTATACCGTACCAAAACGAGGTTTCCTTAGGCAGAGTTATGGAAGTACCTATCTTTTTCACAAATGAATTTCTTTTTTTGCAGAAAATACTGTATGCCCGTTTGTAAATAGAACTCGATATACTCAGAGAGAGAGAGAGAGAGAGAGAGAGAGAGAGAGAGAGAGAGAGAACGTTCCTCTCTAACAGCGTTAAGACAATTATTTAACGGTTGGTCTCTTTCTAGATGTGTTTTTGTAAGTGACGTAATTGATTTTAATCATATTTGTGTGTGGAATGTATGTTTTAAAATGTAACAATACACTCTTAAACGTGCGTACGTCGGTATTTATTAAACTTTATTATATAACGGTTGTATTTAACAACCTACATTTGAAAAGGAATCAAGTAAAAAGATAATTTTCATTTCTTTTATTTAGATGATATTGCTTCCCTGTTCTGTGTTATTTATACATATATATCTAATTCTTTATCTTATCCACAATATTAATTATAAAACCTATCCAAATCCTTCGTGCATTGATACAACGAGAACGTGTAGAGGACAACAGACAAACTTCAGGAAATCAATCTTGACTGGACAGCTTAAGACAACACTTGTCCTAAGTTTAATATGGGGTGACCCTTTTCGAAATGCCACCCCTTCCTCAATCCCCCCCACCAATACCGCACCCGCTCCTAGCCCCCCAACCCCCTTTTCTTTACCTATCCCTTCTACTTCTTTCCTTTCTCCGCCCTGTCTTCTTTTCCCTCCAAGGCAAGTGGCCGATGCTCTCGAAAGCTTGACATGTGGGATATTGAGCAGCCAAGTGGAGAGAGAGAGAGAGAGAGAGAGAGAGAGAGAGAGAGAGAGAGAGAGAGAGAGATTCTGTGGTGATGAAAATGTTCGAGTACCGATCAAATATTAAACCTGAGTTATGGATGGTATACAAATACTGTGGGTTTAAGAATAATTTTTTCTATTATAAATGATAAACAATAATTGTTTGCGAATGCAAAGTAGGGAGAAAAACAATACTAAACCAAACGTATACATATAGGATTAACTACATCAACCATTTACTTACAGAAATAAAGTAATGCGTGAAATTATAATGTGCATTTGAATCATGTTCTTACACACACATAAAGAAGTATCATTATTATCTCAATGAATGACAAATTCTTTTAAATTCACGTAAAATATAACGGCTGACAATGTTTTAATCCTTTAATATTATGTAAATAATCTTTATTATGGGAAAATTCTAGATTTTGAATGCATTCAAATGTTCCTATTTTTATCATTATTTCAAAATGGTATTTTTCATCATTCGAAATCTTTTATGAACATATATTATAAATTGTTCAGTGTAAAATATTGTCCTACAATAAACACAGGTACCATATAAATAATAAATAGATATGATTCAGTAACTGAAGAGTATTTCAAACTGGAACTTTCATTCAATCATATTTGAGCGAGATCGTACTTTATCATTAAAAAACATCACTACCACCTATAGTTTATAATAAGCCATTATACTTTCTTTTTTTTACCAAGTTAGTAATAACATTAAAAATACAGTGGCATAAATACAGTGGCATGTATTTGATTTTGTTTTGATGTTTCCCTAATCATCAAAGGAACAAAATAACACGATTTATTTACCGTACGTTCAACTGGCGACAGAGCAGGACCCAGAAGAGCCTCTTCAATTGCTTACGTCGCTAACTTCCAATTGAAACAGCCTCGCAGATTGCACACATTTCGTCGAACAATCTGTAGCAAAGCAATTTTGTATCTCGCTCACCATATTGGTCAGAAAACAATAGAAACGCTCAAAAACATATTTCGCGTCAGTTGCGATACGGCACAGCCACACATCTGGACAAGCGGCGCCCCAATCGATCAACACTTTGTTGCGTAGAATACTTCTTGGTTGAATGTCACTGAAGTAACGTCCGACAAATTTTGGCCACGAAGTGTGAATCACAGCAAAACATTTTTCTTTTTCTGCAACAGATGTGATACGAAGTTACAGTGAAGGACATTCCTCTTGGTAAGCTGTTCACTTCCTTCACGTGAAAAAAAAAAATACAAAGACTTTTGAATCCAGTCTTGACTGGGGATACCAAGGGGAAGACATACGTGAACAGCATCAAGTATTTTTCATGAAGTTGTTTATTCAGAATTCAATTTGTAGATCAGATTCCAAACCTTTTGCGTAAGTAGAACAAATATCTTGGGACATTTTTTAAAAGACATAAATTAAGTAGGTGACACCAATCTCAACTACACAGAGCAAGTATTACGTATATTATTGCTGGAAGCTAATATAAATAGACGGAATCCTCTTTAGAACGGACAACAGACAGTAGATTAATCCCAAAGAAAGAGAAGATATATAGTAACCACAAAGTATGCCTGTATAATCAAATATCTTGAAAGGATTTGATAAAACCAACCAGCCAAATATCATAAGATAGAGTAAGATGGTGAATTCATAAAAAAACCGAAAAGTAACACCAGTAATTTAAAAAGTACGCATATATCATTAGACAAGACAAATCCTGAAGACAGTGCCCACTTGAAACAGATTTATTACCACCTTCAAGTAAAACAAAGGCAACAATAAAATTAAACTATATTCCCTTACGCAAGTCACGCAGAATCCCCCATGCTCAATAAGTAAAAGCAAATATATGTCTAAATATAAGAAAAATAACAGCTGTAAATAAAAAAAAAAAGCATTATATTAACAAAGAACAAAGCAATGGGGTTACCCCTTCCTTTAATCTACAAAGGAAGTAGATACTAAATATATTATTATTATTATTATTATTATTATTATTATTATTATTATTATTACTATTTGCTAAGCTACAACCCTAGTTGGAAAAGCAGGATGCTATAAGCCCAGGGGCTCCAACAGGGAAAATAGCTCAGTGAGGAAAGGAAATGAAAAAAAAATATTTTAAGAAGAGCAGCAACATTAAAATAAATATCTCCTATATAAACTATAAAAACTTTAACACAACAAGAGGAAGAGAATTAAGATAGAATAGTGTGTCCAAGTGCACCCTCAAGCAAGAGAACTCTAACCCAAGACAGTGGAAGACCATGGTACAGAGGCTATGGCACTACCCAAGATTAGAGAACAATGGTTTGATTTTGGAGTGTCCTTCTTCTAGAAGAGCTTACAGATTAAGAACATGATAAGAGCTCGTATGCGATAAAGGAACCACATGGTATAGCAAAGCCAAATCTGCTGCCTTCATTCCAAGAACACAGAGGGCATGTGGCACCTTAAGAAACCCAAGAATACACGATTTCACTCTCTTCACATAACACCAAACCATCACATAGAACCGTCTACAATACGAAACCAGAACATGGCTTCTTCATATGAATAATAAAACAAGAGGATAACTAATAAAAAAAAAGGTAAGCTAAAGCCAGAATCCAAAAGCAATATCAAATATACCATAGCAAGATGCAGCATCCAGTCCTCTCCAGACACCCATAACCATCAGACAAAGCAATAGTTCTTTAAAGGCAGAGACGGAATCAAGAGTTTGCTACGTTAACCAGCATAATTTTCCGGCCATATGAGCAGATTGATGACTATTATTCCCAAGTGTCTATGAAATTACAGCATTAGGGGGCTGATCCGCTCTCAATTATGCAGTTATGCCAATTAGATTACGCCAACCGAATGACGGCAGGATTATCGAGCATCGGGTATTGTCTGCTTTCGAGAGAGAGAGAGAGAGAGAGAGAGAGAGAGAGAGAGAGAGAGAGGGAGAGAGTAAACCTCAGAAGGATCAATTATGCATACTGTAAGATTTAGTCGTATAATAGGGATGTTAGAAATGGTTCAACTATCATGAACACATGTTCCAGCGTATAAACCCGTACAAACAAGACGTTTCCCTTTCTATCCTTTCTTTCCTTTTAAATTCGGTTTCTTTTTACCCACCCAGAGAGCGAAAAGGACGAGCAACGTAAGTATCCAACTAGCTCAGACACAAAGGAAATATGATAAATAACCTAGTACAGAAAATCAAACCATTGTTCTCTAGTCTTGGATAATGTCATAGCCCTTGTACAATGATCTTCCACTACTTTGGGTTGGAGTTGTTTTGCTTGTTGCTTGTGGGTACACTCAGACACACTTCTGTATTTTATTTGTTTCCCTATGCTTTATCCTCACTGGCCTATTCTCCCTATATAAGCACCTGGGCTTACAGTATAACTTTCGGCTTTTCCAACAAGGGTTGTAAATTAGCTAATAATAATAATAATAATAATAATAATAATAATAATAATCTACTTCAAACGAGGCGAGATACACAAAACTGGATTGAGTAAAATCTTCCAAAATAAACGAAAAAGGGAGCACGAAATTAATCTAAAATTTGGTAGGAGGACAGAGCTCTACATTACACTACACTTTCCTTCGTTGCTTTATCTAAGCGATGATGATGAAACTACACCAATATATATAAAAAAAAACTACAATAATCATCATTAAAATTTCTTAGTATACGTCAAATCCTCAAAATGTAGGATAAAATAGTACGAAATTCCCGACAAAATGTAAATGTTTGAATAAAACGCACAAAAAAAAAAAAACCTTTAATAAACGAGCCCGGACATCCGAATAAACTCGCTTGGAAACACTACCTATGCATTAATAAGTCATTTCTTTCCGTGATATTATGTTTCACTGGCGTTCATTTCTATTTCGTATTACGATATTCTGTGAAATATTTTAACCTCACGCAAGTTCCAAGAGAGAGAGAGAGAGAGAGAGAGAGAGAGAGAGAGAGAGAGATGTAACCCGAACTTCTACCTTCATCATGCTGGAATGTCCCTGAATAATTCATCGAAAAGTGAAGGGATAAGCGTAGAACACAAAAGAATAATGAATTAAGCATTAACCGGGGAACATCAAAATCAAAAAGTTTTACGGTTGTCTGAGCAACTCTGCCACGTACGAGGGAAGCTGTAGCAGGAATAAATCCAACTGCGAGAGTTACAATATTAATTACGGCAAGAAATTCAACAATGACGACGACTTTTTTGATAATGTTATTACGGAGTTAGTAATAATAACAATAACATTAACTACTGCTTTGCCGGATAGGAAAATGTGTAGATTTAAGTTTCAAAAAGAAATTAAGGGTACTTTAATTCTTCATAGACAGGATAAATACTACGTTCAACTGTATATGATTAATTCAGCCTCGAGTAAAAACTGGAAGCCAAATGAATAATAATAATAATAATAATAATAATAATAATAATAATAATAACGTATAGATAATATTACTACTACTACTACTACTACAACTACTACTGGTACTACTACTACTCCTACTACTAGTAATAATAATAATAATAATAATAATAATAATAATAATAACAACAACAACAACAACAACAACAACAATAATAATAATAATAATAATAATAATAATAATAATAATAAAAACAACAACAATAATAATAATAATAATAATAATAATAATAATAATAATAATAATAAGACAAAAAACACTCGTAATGGAAGTCGAAAAGGGAACTATATAAGTTGATGGCAACTGGACACCAGTGATTAGCGAGATATGTAAATGCCTAATTTCGCAAATGACTCAGTTCTATCCTCATCGTCACTCAGGGCTCAATTAAAAGCGCCGCCTGCAAGCACTGTTGCCTTTTCAATGTTTGACGTTTGCTTTCCGCTCGAATCGCCTGTACAAACAAAACACAATTTCCTTTAAAAAAAGAAAAGTATTACAGGTTAACCAAGTAATAATTTATGGAAAGCTTTAATTCTAAGAATTATATACTTGAAGTCAAAGGGAAAAGGATTTAAGTTTTAATATTGTTGAAATTTGAAAATTAATTTCGCGATAAAATAAAGGGAATTGAAATATGCAAAGATCAAGGAATTTCATGGTGTCAAAGCTACTAAATGTTATATCAATATTATATAATTTGGAAAGGCAGTTATATGATATTAACAAATACTAGCTTTGAAAGTTTCAAAAATGGATGAAGAAAACAGACAAATAACTTTCAAAGGCTTAACGAAATGTAAACATGCATTAATTTCGATGCAATTAACAACAATCAAATTAAAATTGGCACCAAAAGGAAGGAATTTTTTCTAATTCGCTTTATCAAAGAATTATATCCAATCTATCAGATATAAAGACTAAACATTCCCAAAGAAGATAAAGCCATTGTGTTACAAACAAATCCTATCAACACTTTAAGGCGAATTAATTTATCTATTTTAATGTTAGTTTAAAATATTATATTTTTCCTTGTTTCCTTTCCTCACTGGGCTATTATCCCTGTTGGGGCCCCTGGGGCTTGTAGCATACTGCTTTTCCAACTAGGGTTGTAGCTTAGAAAGCAATAATAATAATAATAATAATAATAATAATAATAATAATAATAATAAAGGCAAAGTATTTCAACATAAAAAGCGTGATATTTCCAATGACAAAACAACCAATCGTAACGATCTATTCGACCTCTGAGCAAAATATCCGAAAAAAAAAGCCCAAATGTCAGACACCGAACAAACATTTATATTTAAAGCTGCACGGGGATGATAACAGGCATTTATTTGTTTATGGTAATAAGCCGACTACAGGACTGTTTACATATATTTTTCGCTAAACAATAAAATTCAAGTCGCGTTGATTTGTGCCGTTATACAAATTAGGAAAGAATCCAGGATGTAATTAAATTGCTAATAAACCTCGTGCCGGCCAAATAAAATTTTATTACAACCAACGAGAGAGAGAGAGAGAGAGAGAGAGAGAGAGAGAGACCCAGAGACCCGCATATTACGGACAGAGAAAAATGGGAAAATGAGGCAAGAACACAGCTTTCATGTGTATGTGTGTGTGTGTTCGCAAAAGAGAAAGGGGGTATGTATAGTACGGGAGGGAGAGAGCCGGAAAGAAAAAATTGAGGGAAGAATGCAGCATATGAGAGAGAGAGAGAGAGAGAGAGAGAGAGAGAGAGAAAAAAATAATAACCCATGATAGCAATTATAAAATCACGTTAAAAAAAATTAACAGGTGTAGAGAACACAAACAGAGAGAGAGAGAGAGAGAGAGAGAGAGAGAGAGAGGAATTGCACTGTTTAAATAAAAAAGTTCATTTAATACGCTAGATATTCCATTTGCTCCCAGCAGACACAATCACCTGCTGTTAAATTTCCAAAAAAGAGCGAGGGGGCCTTTAAAATGAGTAATGGGAGAAATGTGACACGGCTAAAATAACCCCAAGGTCTCTGGAGGACTCCCCAAAGGACCCCCATGGGAGACAATGTGAGTCCTTCCCAGGGGGCCGCCTTGGGAAGCCAACAGAAACTGCCCTAAACGCCCTCTCTTTCACCACCCGCTCCCTTGGGGAGCCACTTCAGGGACTCCAGAGTTCATTTGAATTCTTGGCCGAGCAAAAGGGCTGTTGGGAACTTTTGAGTAAGGGTCTTTAAAAAGTTAGCAAAGAAGATATTACCCTGGAGCATGCTATCTTAACTACATATACACATGTATACGTACACGTGTATGTTATAAGCACTAACGGATATTACTTTGTGTAAGATACTATTAAAGACAACTATATGCAGTCAAATATGGCTTAACGATCCCCTTGCTATTTAAGAAAAATAATTAGAGCATAGAACCTTAAAGCTTAAAAATTTTATTCTATCCAGTATTTTTGAATAAAACAAATACTAGGTTTTAATTAGGTCAATTAGAATACTTTGAATAAATTATATTCAATTTAAATAAATTAACACAATATTTTCCTTTAATCAGCACAAAATGTCGTTCTAATTAATCCAGAACATTTTACAGAACGTAACTTCATGAAAAGAACTGTGTAAAACAATAGCATATATTCAAGCAAAAATGAACAAATGACAATACACTCAAATGAAATAAGGGCAATATAACAGCTCACTTATTACAGTTAATATACCTGCCTGACGATAGCCGGACTGGGGTTCGAGACACGCTCAAGCTTGATAGTTTCTTGTAGTGTCTGCAACCTCACCATCGTTGTGAGCTAAGGATGGGGGTTTGTTTGAATCTACAGGTCTACGTGGTGAGTCATCAGCAGCCATTACCTGTCACTCACTGGTCTCAGCTTGGGTGGAGAGGGGACTTGGGCGCTGATCATATGTTTATATGGTCAGTTTCTATGAGATTGTCTTGCTAGCTAGGGCAATGTTACTGTCCATTGTCTCTGCCATTCATGAGCGGAATTTAAACCTTTTGTCGACTTCTCATCAACACAAATGTCCCTTGCCTCTGCCATTCATGAGCGGAATTTAAACCATTTGTCGACTTCTCATCAACACAAATGTCCCTTGCCTCTGCCATTCACGAGCGGAATTTAAACCATTTGTCGACTTCTCATCAACACAAATGTCCCTTGCCTCTGCCATTCATGAGCGGAATTTAAACCATTTGTCGACTTCTCATCAACACAAAATTTCCTAAGTCAATCAAATCCTATCCACAACTTATCAAGGAATAACGTCCTAAAAATACCAAATATCTCAAATGATCGTTAAAAACTCATGCTCTATACCTCAAACACGTGTTATGAATATTAATGAACCCGTAATTACATGCGAAAATCCCTGAACGAGAAACCGGTGGAGAATATTTACAAGATTACGAAAAATTGGGCCATAAAAAAATTAAAAAATCCTCCAAGATGAAGCAAATCCTGAGAGCGTTCAGGAAAGAGAGAGGTAATTCCTAATAATTTCCTTTTCGTGAAAACGTTTTCAAACGTTCCCTCATGAGTAGCAAAAGCACGTTGAACCTTGCGAAGGAATCGTTATTCTAATAAGATGCCTCTTTGTCCGTCATCTAATTATGTTGCATATTAGTAAATCCGAAAAACTCATTACCAAAGTTTATGAGAAAATCAAGTTGATGTTATTTTTCTTTACAATCCCTTCCCCTTGTCTTTATCATTATTATATTTTTTTCTGTGTATCACCTTACCATTCTCTAATTGGTTTTATTGTGAAAGTTTCGCCAAACTCGGGTTGTTTGTTACCTTTTCTCCCTACGTCCTTCCTCCCGCCCTCTCTCGTGCCCTCTCCTCCCTCGCTGCCACCGTATTCCATCTCCTCCCTTCTATATGCACCCCTCAAAGCAGTATCAAATTCTCCCTCTTCCCCATTCTAGTGTTAGTATTTCCTTCCCATTAAGCTCCCCATTATCTTGGCTTTATCCTCTAAACTCAGAGTATATTCGGTTACTCTCTCTCTCTCTCTCTCTCTCTCTCTCTCTCTCTCTCTCTCTAGTTAGCTTATAATTTTCCTCCTGCCTGTAATTACCAAGAACTTCTAATCCGATTAAGATTAACTTACACAGGTTTGGTACCAATATTCAAGTGTTTATATTTTCTTCCCTAAAAATATAAATGTTTCCTTTGCCATTACAGAACTATTCAAAATGACTATAACTTCACTTTCTCTGTAACTTTAAATAACAATAATCAAAAGAAATTTTTAAAATGCTGGTAAAATACCTTGAGTTCATCTTTTATTTTTCCTATTATTCTGCGTTGTTTCATATCTCACTACACATAGATTTATATGCAAAAATACAACAAATGTATTTCCCTGGATGTCTCAGGAGAGAGAGAGAGAGAGAGAGAGAGAGAGAGAGAGAGAGAGAGATAGAGAGAAACATCGAACAATGCCAAAATTACCATCGTTTTGACGGAAAGGAAGAGTAATCGGATTACTGTATGCCACGAGAGGGACCCGTGATTTAACTAATGAAACATTCATCAAGAAACGAGTTCAAAATAACGCTTGCAAAGTCAAAACATAACATATTTTCACATTACTGGGAGATATGATGCTGTGAACGAAACGCATTCATTATGGGAGAGTCATTATTCAAATACCATATTCAAACATGTAACAACACAAGGGTTGCGAAATTCCTAACGTTCTATTAATATTGATAAATGTAATAAGATGAATTTGCTTACACACTTTAAAGATGGGTGGACTGACATAAGTCGTTAAATGCATGAGTAAATTGTTAAAAACTTGATACACATAATACAAATTATATATAAATATTATATATATACACACACACACAACCACACACACACACACACATATATATATATATACATATATATATACATACATATATACTGTATATAAATACATATATGTATATATATATATATATATATATAAATTTCTACCTCATACTTGGGATCGAACGCTAGCCCCTTCTAATGAAAGGCCAGGTCGAAACCAACCATGCCACGAGAGGCCATAAAAGGAAATCGGAACCTTACGCTAACTAGCTGTCCGAGGATTTACCTGGCGAGACATCAGTCTCTTACCAGCGAGTTTTACCCGATTTCCCCGGCCCACCACGTGACACAATTGGTAGTAATTCATTCAAATTACCCCTAATGAGTCAATATGGATAAATATCAACACAACATCGTGTTGAAATAGAAATAAATTTCTACCTCATACTTGGGATCGAACGCTAGCCCCTTCTAATGAAAAGCCAGGTCGAAACCAACCATGCCACGAGAGGCCATAAAAGGAAATCGGAACCTTACGCTAACTAGCTGTCCGAGGATATACCTGGCGAGACATCAGTCTCTTGCCAGCAAGTTTTACCCGATTTCCCCGGCCCACCACGTGACACAATTGGTAGTAATTCATTCAAATTACCCCTAATGAGTCAATATGGATAAATATCAACACAACATCGTGTTCAAATAGAAATAAATTTCTACCTCATACTTGGGATCGAATGCTAGCCCCTTCTAATGAAAGGCCAGGTCGAAACCAACCATGCCACGAGAGGCCATAAAAGGAAATCGGAACCTGACACTAACTAGCTGTCCGAGGATTTACCTGGCGAGACATCAGTCTCTTACCAGCGAGTTTTACCCGATTTCCC
>NC_090747.1:87205060-87215060 GCF_036898095.1 Palaemon carinicauda
ACCACCCTAGTCGGAAAAGCTGGATGCAATAAGCCCAAGAGCTCCAACATGGAAAATAGGCCAGTGAGGTAAGGAAATAAGGTAACAGAATAGTATGCCTGAGTGTACCCTTAAGCAACAGATCTCTAACCCAAGACAGTGCAAAACTATGGCACAGAGGATATGGCACTACCCTAAAAAGAGGAAAACTAGAAAAGAGTTATGGACCTGCTTTCACCATTCTTAGAAATGCGACGGTAGCAAATTGGAGTGGGCATAGAGTTTATGGCCACATACCCTATAAATATTTTGCAAAGAGTAATTAATATTATATAAGCATAAGTACACACGTGTATGTATATATATATATATATATATATATATATATATATATATATATATATATATATGTATATATATAATATATATATATACATAAACACACACACACGCAGATAAAAAGAACATGGGCCTTCAAAACTTAGTCCTTAGATTTGCTGAGAAATAAAATGGGACACACCTCAAGGGGGAAAGGGAACATGGTAATTATATTAATGTATGAACTTTGGTGAGTTGCATTTAGAAGATTTTAATACATAACAGAGGAAGTAAAAATATCACATATATATCAATGTATTTCAAAATAGATCTAGTGAAACTTCTGAAATATGGCACAAATTATTTAAGTGAATTTTTCAAATAAAGATCTTTTATAATGATATATATATATATATATATATGTGTGTGTGTATATATATATATGTATATATAAACACACACATATATATATCTATATATACACACATATATACACACATAAATATATATATATATATATATATATATATTATATATATTATATATATGTATGTATATATATACATATGTATATATATACATATATACATATATATATGTATGTATATATACATACATATATATATATATATATATATATATCATGTGTTACTAGTTCACAGCAAGCAGAACAAATGTCTCAGACATGTTCTTCCACTTGCGTCTGTTTATGGTTTTTCTGCCAGTTCACACTAGAAAATTTCCCTAGCTCGTCAATTCATTGTCTTCTCTTCCTAAACCTGCCTCTTTTGCTATCTCTAGGGACCCATTCTGTTATACTTTATGTCTAATATCCGTCATTCTAATTTATGTCCTGCCCATATCCATTTCTTATTTTTACATGTTGTTAGAATATCTACTTTAGTTTGCTCTTGTATCCATGTATGTGTCTGTTTGCACATAAATGTGTGTTGTAATACAAAATAACTAAATGTCATAAGAGTCACATGTAGCTTAGAAAAATGTGAGCAGAACTCCTTAATGAAGCTACCACAAAAATTAATAACAGCATATGTTTTACCAATTATACCCCAATTTCGTGAAAATTAGTCTTCAGAATGAGCTGTGGTAAATATGTAATTATAATCTTCGGGGAATAAGCTTCTCTTTCTTTCGTAATGAAATGTCATGAGCGAATGTTCCTCATTATATAATTATATAAGAATGGGATGAGGAATAATGGATGGAGAAAAAAAAATGTCATTATACTTTGTGGACCTTGAACTTTATTTTCTGTTCTGACGAAGTGGCGTATCATATATATATATATATATATATATATATATATATATATCTATATATATATTTATATATATATGTATATATACATACATATATATATGTATATATATACATATGTATATATAATATATATATATATATAAAATATATCATATATATGTATATATATAATATATCATATATATGTATATATATATCATATATATATATATATATATATATATATATATCGATGAGTATAACAATATGAGATTACTAACAAGTTTGTATAAAAATGCATCATGTAACTGTAATCTTTTGAAAAAATCGAAAAAATATAGGCAAAAAAGCTTTAGGTTACATAAATAAAAACAACAAAAACTATAAATACAGATGCTAGCTCAAAACATGAACAAAAGTTATTTAAATTAAAATGAAAAGAAAAATGCAAGCCATCATACCATAATCCTTCAAAAATTAATAAAATATATGCAATAAAAATTAAAAATGAAGATTACATAAATAAAAACTACAAAAAATTCTAAATACCGATGCTAGTTCAAAACATGGATAAAAACTCAATAATAAAATAAGGGAAAAATGCAAGCCATCTTACTATAATCCTTCGAAAAAAAATGATAAAATATATGAAAAAAAAGATGAAGGTTAAAAAATACAAAAGAAAAGAAAACATAGATGCTAGCTCAAAACATGAATAAAAGTTAAATAAAAGAAAAATACTGGGAAATTGCAAGCCATCGTACTGTAATCCTTCGAAAAAATTGATAATATAATGCAAAAAAATTAAAACGAAAAATGAAGATAAAAGAAAAGAAAAAAAAAAAAAAAAATATATATATATATAATATATATATATATATATATATATATATATATATAGATGCTAGCTCAAAAACTGAATAAAAGTTGAATAAAAGAAAAATAATGGAAAATTGCGAGCCATCGTACTGTAATCCTTCGACAAAATTGAATATGAAAAAAAAGAAAGAAAGAAAGAAGATGAAGGTTAAAATAAAAAATAAAAATATAGATGTTAGCTCAAAAAAATTAATGAAAGTTAAATAAAAGTAAAAAAATTTAACCATCGCACTGTAATCCTTCGAGAAAATTGATAAATATGCCAAAAAAAAAAAATAAAATGAAAGAGGATAAAGGTAAAAACAAAAAATAAAAATATAGATGTCAGCATAGATGTTAGCTCAAAAAATGTATAAAAGTTAAAGAAAAGTAAAAAATTTAAAATTGCAAGCCATCTCACTGTAATCCTTTGAGAAAATTTATAAAATATATGAAAAAAAAGAAAGATGAAGGTTACATAAATAAGAATAAAAAAATAAAAATAAAGATGTTAGCTCAAAAAATGAATAAAAGTTAAATAAAAGCAAAACACAGGAAAATTGCAAGCCATCGCACTATGATCTTTCGAGAAAATTTATAAAATATATGAAAATGAAAGAAGATGAATGTTACATAAATAAGAATAAGAAAATAAAAATACAGATGCCATCTCAAAAAAAAATGAAGAAAAGTTAAATAAAAGCAAAACACAGGAAAATTGCAAGCCATCGCACTATGATCTTTCGAGAAAATTTATAAAATAAATGAAAATGAAAGAAGATGAATGTTACATAAATAAGAATAAAAAAATAAAAACACAAATGCCATCTCAAAAAATGAATAAAAGTTAAAGAAAAGCAAAAAAAAGGGAAAACTGCAAGCCATCACCTCAACCCTCAAGTACCTAAGAAACCCCAAACCTAGTAAGGGACCGTCGGATGCATCTCCAAACAACTCACGAGGATCGAAGAGGACTTTCTACTGTAGCAAACGTAGCTAGTGATGGTGTCCTAAAGGGATTCAGGGACAAATATGTCGAATACAATTTCTTTTCATTAACACATATCAATATAAATGGTTTACTTGGCCCAATCAAGCAAAAGAATACCGTGACTCGAAAGTCGTTTCATTTATTCCATCTTACTGTATGTATGAAATGTTCGTCCCAAAATTAATATTAGCGAAAATTCAGTGTTTGGAGATAAAATCATGAAGATATATATATATATATATATATATATATTTACACACACACACACACACATATATATAGATATATATATATATATATACACACATATATATACACACACACGCATATATATATATATATATATAAAATGTAATCATATGAAAGATAAGATAAATTTTTTTACAATTCCACACAATAACAAATTCGAGAATGAATATTACTGTAACAAATTAATTATATACAGTTATTTCCAAATCCCAAGACTATATAAATTTAATTGCAAAAACACAAATGGATAGTCACAAACAATGCGCTGTAGGATATACTTTCAGAGAACCTAGAATAAACAAAAGCACCCACAGATTCAGCCATTACACCTCTCATCCTTTGTTAACTTAAACACGGCAGTTTCGACAATTTGTAGGAGAATACGGTTTCCGAGTGTATCCCTCGGGATACCCCCTCTCACCAGGGCTTGCCAATATATTCCCTCTCTCCCTACCTAGGTAATTGGATAACAGTAGTTATACGTCTGGCAATGCCGCTGAGCGTGACCAGATATATATATATATATATATATATATATATATATATATATATATATATATATATATATTTACATATACACACACAACACACACACATACACACACACACACACACACATATATATATATATATAACAGTATAAATACATATATATATATATATATATACATATATATATGTATATATATATATATATATATATGTATATATATATGTATATATACATATATACATATATATACATATGTATATACATATATACATATACATATACATATATGTATATATATATATATATATATATATATATATACATATACATACACACACACATATATATATATATATATATATATATATATATATATATATATATATGTATACACACATACACACACACACACATATATATATATATATATATATATATATATATATAAACACACACGCACATATATATATATATATATATAATATATATATATATATATATATATATATATATAAAACACCAGACACTTTCTCTTTATCATAGGCTGGAGAGAGCATTTATTCTTGCTACGCGGGTAAGTGTCTCAAAAAGAACATAATTGCATTACATTTGTCATCGACTGAAATTATATTCTAAAAACACTAATGAAAAATCTCCAACAAGAGAATAATTACAAAAATTCATTTTCTATAAAAGTGTCATGACTTAATGCACAAGAAAAATAAAAGAAAAGGAAAGGAAAATAACGGTATCAATTAGCATTGAAGAAGAAAGAAAAAAAAAAACTAAAAAAAATAAACGCTTGAAGCCGAAATGCCAGGGTTGTCAATTCTTCGACCAAGACCAGGGAAGAAACGAAAGAAAGAACGAAAGAAAAAAGAAAGAAAGAAAAAAGAAGCAAAGGCATTTGAGAATAAACAGCGTAAAAGGACCGAATCAAAGGGAAGAAAAAGAAGAACCCGAAGAATGCCGAAGGGAGCTTTTGAAGTGTGAGCAAAGAAATTCCTTCATTGGCATACAAGCGACGTTCATTTATCCCATTAGAGAGAGAGAGAGAGAGAGAGAGAGAGAGAGAGAGAGAGAGAGAGAGAGAGAGAGAGAGAGAGAGAAGAGACCCGAGGCAATTGTTGGTCTTTCCATGGACCATTCCCTCTCCTAAATTACATCCAAAACATTGGCTATGTTACAATTTCCCTAACAGCTCTTTCTCTCTCTCGGGTAAATTATCTTTACACAAAGTTAATCCAAGCATAGAAGAAAATTAATTTCACGGTAAACTCTAAATACATTAATGTAACAAAACTAGTTTCTACTTGCGCTAAAATTAAGTCAGTCAGGGGAAATCCAGGCAAACAAATTAAAATTAATATTCTACTCTTAAATATATGTAAACAAATGCTTTTGGGTAAAAGTAATAATTTTCATTACCCCTAAGCAATAATGCCCGGCACACAATATAAATACCTGCTTTAATAGATTAGAAAGCTTCTTTACATACATTTAATTTCGCTACAAGATTTTATAAAACTAGTTGGACATTATGATGCAGCTTACCACGACAACTGGGGTTGAATATTAATGCCAGAGAAAGGCAAGAACGACGCCATAAGCTGCCAATCTGGTTTTCATCAGGCATTGTGGCTGCGAGGCACCGTGAAGGATTAACTACCACGTACATAATTTACTGCTAATGTCAGTATGGAAAATTGTGTATTAATGAATTAATCTAAAATCATTTGTCCTCCTACGGAAATTGAAATTCGTCTCAAGGTCTTCCCCCTGGTAAGGCTAGGGCTCACACGTACAGTTGGCTTCATTAATTCCGGTACACTTCACGGGAAGCTTAAGAGACGTTTGGCAGCTGTATAGTAAAGCAGGAAACGCTGTGTTTAGCAGAGAAGAAGCTGTTGGCAAAACTGACTGTAAAACAAAGTTGATGAGCTTGTAAACACGTGATCGAAAGCATTTTTATTAATTTAATGACGTGTTGTTTTTAATTTTATGACGTGTTGTATAGGAAAATATTGTTGTTTAGTTATTGGCCTTTTGTGATATTAATAAAAATAATCTTGATCACATATTTGCATGCTCAGTGACATTGCTTTACGAGCAGCGTTCCCAAAAGCTTCCCTTTTGCTAAGCCAGCATTACCTGCAACGGTGTATTGCCAGGCTGACACTTGCACGACTTTTTGCCACGAATTTGTCGTGGAAAGTCTTTACATTTTGTGGCACGAACTGGAAAATAATAATAAAAAAAAAAATAATAATTACCTCAGAATCACAGCTCACCTGTCCACATTGACACGAACTGGCACGACGAGTTCACGATGAGTTCATGCATAGTTTTAGCATAGTTTGCGCACTTCCCGCATCGTCCCGACGAGTTCACGAATAGTTCGCGCATAGTTCACGCCGCGTTCACGAAATTTTGTCGTGACCAAAATTTTTAACATTTCAGAATTCTCATCACGACATGCCACGATGTCACGACAGGTTCACGACGAGTACACTCCGGTTTACGACGAGTTTACGCCTCGAGTCATGACAATGCGTGCCACAAATTCGTGCAAGTGTCAGGGTACCTTATGGCTGTCAGACATCCTAGCTTCTCATGAAGTACCGGAATTAATGAAGTCAAATTTACCATACGTTTGCGATTATTTTGCATTTACTGGGTGGTTTTCCTTTCGCCTAAATAGAAGCACAGCAGAGGTCGATTGCAGTACGTTATAATACGGACGATGTAGACATTGAAGCCTGTGTTAAAATGAAATTTGAAGTTCTGCTATGGCTGTTGTTACGGCAAAGGAGATGTGGTAGGAGGGGGTTATTGGTTACATCCAATACTAAAAATTCAAACTGATAGCCAATTTCACATGGTTTATCCAAAATTACGAATGTATGAACATCAATTCTTTAACTGCTTTAAGCGTGAGCAAAAACACATTTATTTATTTATCAATATTTTGTTAAAATGAAGACACACTGGTGATGAAAAGTTTGGGAATTATCATAAAGAGAGTTAAATATACATGTTCTATACATTATTCTATAGTAACAGACATTTAAATGAAATTCCAAAGCAACGAAAAGCGAGATTCACAGTTTAGTTTTGTGGGTGATACCATTATTATTTGATTCTTCTGAGTATTATTAGGCGTGGTTTTGATATATATATATATATATATATATATATATATATATATATATATATATATATATATATATATATATATATTTATATATATTTACTGTATATAGTGAGAGAGAGAGAGAGAGAGAGAGAGAGAGAGAGAGAGAAATGGTCATTTTAATTTCGGAACTTCAACTATAACATAACCAACAACCATAAAGACGATACAAGCTAATAGAAATAAATATATCTGCTAAGCAGAAAATATGATATATATATATATATATATATATATATATATATATATATATATATATATATAATATAAAAAAATACAAATAAAAAAACGTTTGGCAAAATTCCGACGAGTGAACGAACAGTCAAAAGATTAACTGTGATCCTTTATGGTTGAAAACGGTCGACCGGAAAAAAGGAAAACCCAGTTTGACAGAGTTCTCTATATTCCAGAATTCGGTGTCCAAAAGCCATCGAGACTTAGATCACATAAAACGCGGAATACACTGTATACTCGAATATTCATACCCTAACGTCCGAATTCAGGTCGGCAGGTGGATCTGGTCTTTCACATTACAAGAGAAGGAATTGTATTTAAATAATGTTGAACACAGCACTATATGTGAGTCGACAACATTTTGTTCCTCTTTAGTTTCCATGATCAATATTAGGATGAGTATCAAGGATGAAAACTTGAAGTATATAAATAAATTCCCTAATTTTAAGGTAAGAATTATACAAAGTATTGAAGATACTTCAAATTATAGGGGATTCATATAATCCATTGCTATATTCATCAATCCCTTTGAAATATAAAGCCAAATTATAAAGGATGGTGAACATCCAGGTCCGAAAAATCTCGCGCAAGATAGAAGTGAATAATTAAGTTACAATTTAATGAACATCATCTTGATGAGCTGTACCATAATAACATGAAGTGGCCTTGATGAGATGAAAAGTTGCTGATACACCTCCTCTGATGATTACCAGTTTGAAAAGAATACCTTCATGAACGCTCTCTGTCTTACTCTAAAATCACCCGTTGTTTCGTTTTCATTTTATAAACCACCGACTGTCTCCTTTTAAACATCCTGTTTCTTCTGTTTCTCCTCTACCGCCAGTCGCTGTTTCATTTTACTTTCAATCCATCCATTGCTTTGTTTTTCTTCAATACTACGTGTTCTCTTGTTTCGGGTAAATCGTCTTTACTCTAAAACCATAAACCGGGTTGAGTGCCTTCAAAACTACATGTTCTCTTGGTTTAATGTAAATCACCAGCTGTTTATTTGTTACTCTAAAATCACCTTCAGTCCCTTTCCTTTAAAACCTCCTTCTCTAACGTTTTACTCTAAAACTTCACCCACTTCCAGTCTCACTTTAAAGCTACCTGCTGTCTTGTGTTCTATATCAAAGCTACCCCCAATCTTGATTTTATTCTAAAACAATCTGTTGTTTCACGTTTACTCTCAATCTACCTTGTTTCTTACTCATATTCTAAAACTACCTACTTTCATTTTTTCTTTTTCTGTATAAGTACCTCCTTCCCCCCTTTCACTCTAAGACGACCTGTTGTTTCGTTTTCACTCTAAACATGAAAGACCACATAGTTAATAATCTAGGATTTACAGAATTAAACTGACAATTTTATGAGATGAGAAAACACCATATTGACGTAAACCTCTTTGAAACAAAAGAAGAAAAACTTAAAAATCGTGAGAAAGAAATATACTCATACATGATTAGCAGTTGTGAAATAAATCAGAATTTAAGGTATTGGTACATAATACCCAAACACCTTTGTCTCTCTAAAATCCTAATACTGAGAGATCATCGACTAGTAAGTAGTTTCAGAGCATTGGGCTATGTGGAATTCCGAAACTGTAGAATCCTAATATTTAAAGATTCTTTTTTCGAAATTATGATCGTACTAAAACAGTATAGCCAGACTGCTCTGGTTATTTCCAGAACCGAGTAAAAGACGGTATACTTAAATAAGTCTGATGGAAGCTAACATTCTGCGAGAAGAATATGTCGAGCTGAATCCGGAATTGCAGGCGCAAAATTGAAGCTCGTGCAAAATTGTTTGACTGAATATTTTCTGGTGGTAGCCTTAATCGTATTTACCAAGGTTGATAAAAAAATAAAAAAAACAATTTCTCAAGTGTGTTTATATTATACAGACCGAGAGAGTGTTGGCTAACACCCCCAACATACTTTATATACTTTATATATGACATATGTTTTGACGATGTTAATAGTTTATATATGACATATCTGTTTTGACATTGTTACTGTTTTTAGAATATTTTATTGTTTATTTGTTCTCAACATTTATTCATTTCCTTATTTCCTTTCCTCCCTGGGCTATTCTTCCCTATTGGAGCCCTTGGGCTTATAGCATCTTGCTTTTCCAACTAGGATTGTAGCTTGGCTACTACTACTACTACTACTACTACTACTACTACTACTACTATCTATCTATATACCAAGGCCCTTCCCCCAATTTTGGGGGGTAGCCGACACCAACAATGAAACAAAACAAAAAGGGGACCTCTACTCTCTATGTTCCTTCAGCCTAATCAGGGACCCAACCGAGTTCAGCTGGTACTGCTAGGGTGCCACAGCCACTACTACTACTACTACTACTACTAATAATAATAATAATAATAAAGGCCTGATACATATGACGATATCATCATCAT
>NC_090747.1:87217560-87220060 GCF_036898095.1 Palaemon carinicauda
TCCGTCAATGAAGATGATTCTTTACATACAAATCTACACATACTTACAAACTCACACACACACACACACACACACACACACACACACACACACACACATATATATATATATATATATATATATATATATATATATTTATATATATATATATATATATATATATATATATGTATATATACATACATATATATATATATATATATATATATATATATATATATATATATATATATATCTTTCTGAAAAGGAATACCTTGCCGTGATGAAAAGGTTTGCGTAACGGGGCCACCCGTACTAGGTTGGTTGGCTGTGAGCGATCAGACGAAAATCTCCCGACATCACTAATCCCCAGTGGCCAGCGTGGTGATGAAAACTGGTCAATCTCCAGATGTGAATTAACATGTCTGAAGACTTTGTCCCGCAATGGACTGGAAACCGCTACATTTGCTGCTGCTGTGTGTGTGTGTGTGTATGTATATATATATATATATATATATATATATATATATATATATATATATATATATATATATATATATATAGCCTACAACAATAACAACGACAACAACAACAAATGCAGCCGTTTCGAGGCTACTTCCAGACTAAGGACTAAGACATGTCTTTACTCATGATAGGGATTTGGTCAGTGCTCATCATCATACTGGCCAACTACGGACTGGTGATGATGGGAGACTTTTGCCTAATCGCTAACAGCAAACTAACCTGGTGCGGGTGATCCTAAAAACTAACTTTGCTGTTCATAGCGACACACCATTCACCACGTTAAGGTATCCCCACACAGAAAGGGAGGGGTATATATATATATATATATATATATATATATATATATATATATATATATATATATATATATATGTGTGTGTGTGTGTGTGTGTGTGTATGTGTGTGTGTGTATAGACGGGTAAACAGAATTCTGCATTTTCAATAATTCAAAGCTACCAAGCGACGATTACCTTCGTATTCAAGTATATAAATACAACGACATAGACGTACGTATTTACAAAATTTACTAACTCGTGAGTAAAAACAAAAACAAATGAAGAATTTATCGTCCCTTAGTTGAAATACGATACGATATCACATTTCTTTGTAAATGAGTATATTCAGAGAGAATCGTCTTGTTCACGGAATTATAAGGAATTATAAAAAAAAACATTTGATGTGTAAAAAAAACGGTCTTGTTCAAAATTGCGTTTGATATTTCACCATGTTCATAACACATACTCCCTTAGAGAACTAACGATCTGCATTACCCCATCTTACATTCTTTTCCCTTGTCATATTTCAAATTCTATCATTTTCTATCATTGTTCTTGCGAATAGGTATGTCCATGAGATAAGTAAATAAAACAAAGAGCTTAGAGCTAAAGCATAAGCCTCTTTTAAACTTATAATTATCATACATAAACAACTCTGATTAGAAAGTTAAAGATATTAGTACTAGGCACTACTAGCCAGTGTTGCATTGTGACACCACCTACAGAAAAAATTAATACCGACGTCCGGGCAATCCAGGAGTAATAACTAATGCAAGAAACACAAGCAGCAGGTTAAAATTACGATGAACTAGAAACCAATTAATAAAAATTGATAAAAATGTGAATGCTCTGCACAAATAATCAACAGTTAAAAGAAAATAAACCTACTTTCACAAGGCTGAAAAGTTCGTCATGTTTACCAGTATCTTTGATTCTTCACCATCATTCTCATTCTTTTGGTTATACGCAAGAATTTGAACCCGCATCATTTGAATTTGACTTTCCTTTAACATAAACGATCGCCATAAGAAATAGACCCCGTGGAAATATGACCATATATTTGCTAGAGACATTTTACAACTTGTCACTTGCTTTCGGCAAGTTAGCATGCAGTGTAACAATTTACAAAAAAGGGAATAAATCACATCTAAATAAAACACTAATGCTGTAGAAAAAGAGAATAAATACACAATATTATATACAATACAAAAGGGAGTATGAATTTGGTCACACACACTCGCAGAGAGAGAGAGAGAGAGAGAGAGAGAGAGAGAGAGAGAGAGAGAGAGAGAGAGAGAGAGAGAGAGAGTATAAAACAGTAATTGGAAACTCCCGCTTAATAGTTGCTATGGTTCCCTTTCCCACTTCGTCATGCCAAGATTTTAAAGTTCTTCCTTTTTGCAAAATGCAAATTTCACCCTGCATGTTTTTTAATACCTCAGTCGAGTGATGAGGGTGGTGTGCATAAAAGGGGATACGAATAAACATGGGCTTGAGCTAAATATTATTAAAGAACACATGCACATGAATATTCATATAGAGAAATTGAAAAAATATATATTGCATAAAATCATAAATGAATTTATTAGGGCGAGCAAGGATAGATAAAATGACAAAAAAAAAAGAAGAAAAAAAAGCCTAATCATAAAATTAAATCCAAAAATCCAAAACAGCTTCTATATTACATTCTCCCGAATCAATGCTTGCAATCTTCTTGAGCT
>NC_090747.1:87225060-87237560 GCF_036898095.1 Palaemon carinicauda
TTATATAAATTTTAATAATTATGAAAAACCAAACTTTATGTATAAAATCTATATACACATACACTCATATATATTGCATATAGTATATATATAGTGTGTATATATATATATATATATATATATATATATATATATATATATATATATGTATGTATGTATATATATATATATATATATATATATATATATATATGAGTGTGTGTAAGTATAAACGTATATCTCAAAGCAATTCGATACGGTAGGTAATAAAACGTGTTGGAGATGTACCGAATCCAAATATGCGCCTCTGAGGCATAATCTTCAAGTCAACTTCACCTGAAATTGCACCTTAGCCAACATTTCACCTGCCACCCAGATGCAAAACATGATGCTGATATTCAAAGGCGTCTTCGAGATATTGACAGCAAATCGATCACTCGTTGGAGAACGAAAAGTGAAGCTGGAAGGGTTGCCAGAAAGCAACTTTTTTTTTCCCCTCTTGATTTTTTTTTCCCAAACAATGGTAGTCGTGATCATTTTGCAAATTAGTATTGGGTTTATTAAGGAAGGTATTATACATATGCATATTTATCTCGCATCCTATAATTAGCTTTAACATACTTACTCGCCATCACAATAGGTAAACAGTATCACCATTAAAGGCAATTCAGCTGCTAATCCCATCACTTCTCCTGCCATTACATAAAAATCCATGGGCGCACTTAATCTGCTGATGAAGTAATAAGAGCTTCAATGAGTTCATTATGGATAATGTTACATCGTAATGGTAAAACTCACGATATGTAATTACGATCATAGGAATGATAACAGCAAACATTTGCATTTAGTTAAACGAGATGCAGACTTGGATTCTATCACCTAGTTTCGCTTCAGAGTATGAAAGTAAAGATATCTTTATTGGAAATCAAAAGGTTTCAAGTTCAACTGAAAGGGATATTAAAATCTTGTAAAACTGGAATTATGATCTTCAATAGCCCTTGATGGAATGCCAGTTGCTACAACACAGGTAGAGCTGTTGTGAATATCAAGTTAATAATCTCTGTCTCTGTTCCCAATACAAACAATTCTATCTACAAATCTACCAATCGATACTTTAAAATATGTACAGTATACGTTTAGGGTTGTTGTGGCCATACCGAGCGATCCGCCGGACTGATGTTCGAGTCCCGCTCAAGATCGATAGTCTCTTGTAGTGTTTGCCACCTCGCCATCCTTGTGAGCTAATGATGAGGGGTTCGGGAGAGACTATAAATTTACCTGGTGAGTCATCAGAAGCCAATGCCTGGCCCTCCCTGGTCCTAGCCTTTTTGGATCGGGGTCTTGGGTGCTGATCATATGTATATATGGTCAGTCTCTAGGGTACTGTCACTATCCCTTGCCTCTGCCATTCATGAGCGGCCTTTAAACCTTAACCTTGAAAAAAAACTGCAGTTACCTATATACTGATCTAATTTTAAAACATAAATTGTTAAGTGATTGAAGTTACATACCCTATCTTCCTACCTTATCACAACATCCCCATAGCTGCATTAGAAAATAAATACACCCAGTTCACCTTACAGAGGAGGGGGAAATAATGGGTTCCTCTAGAACTTTAAGAAATAATCACCAACAAATAAAATCAAGGAGGGTTTTAGAAGTAATACGATCCATTACAATACCTCTCCGGAGCATTGAATTAATCAAATTCCTCTAGACCTTTCATCCCGTGGCCTGGCATCCCCAAGGGGAATGGGATGGGGGATGATAGGAGGACCATCGGCTCTTAAATAAAAGAGGGGGAAATCAGAGAGAGAGAGAGAGAGAGAGAGAGAGAGAGATTTGTCTTTAACTTATTCGAATGAGTTATATATAGATGAAATTATAAATACTGAATAGCAGAGTTATATAGATTAAATTATAAATGCTGAATGGCAATACAGTAATATATAAAATATTAAAAAATCAAAAAAGGATAAAAAACTACCTTAAAATACATTGACTCAAATCACAGAAAGGTCCTTATTACATGGGCTTATACAATCCTGCTTTTCGAACTAGGGTTGTAGCATGCCTAGTAACAATAATTAAACGAGAGTATTTTTCTTTTAAAACTATTCTATTCCAAGTTTTAAATGTCATTAACACTAATATATCATTAGAACCGTTCAGTCATATATATATATCGTAAATCTCAGCGTAGATATGCAGTAGTATCCCTCTCATCAATCCTTGTTCACCCTCCCAAGGGAAAGGGAAGCTTAATACGAGAGAGAGAGAGAGAGAGAGAGAGAGAGAGAGAGAGAGAGAGAGAGAGAGAGAGAGAGAGAGAGAGAAAGAGAGAGTACTGTGTAATTACATATTAGTTCTGGTCATAAGCACAAAACCTTTGACATAAGAATAATTTTCCCTTTTGAAAATATTTCATTATAAAAATGTCAATTGTTACAAAATGAATACCATTCTATTCATGCTTCTTTCAGTTTCAATAGATTCATTCGCTGAACTCTAATAACATATTAATTGAATTTAGTAATATGCTGCATACCCTTTCCCTTTTTAAGAAGTATACTGGCCAAGCCTTTGAAATCAATATTTACCACCAAGGGGGATCTTCCATAAAAAAAGGATATTCGGTATTATGTGAACTAATTACGATTGCATTCATTTAGTTATTTTTACAAATACTGTATTATAAAAGGAAATACAAAACAAAATGTATAACATCCCTGACTACATGGGCAACCAATAGATGGCACTGAAGTTACTGAAAATTTTATCTACTTCTATCCAAAATACTGATACTAAGGGAAGTCACTTACAATATACATTATACGAAGTTAATTTTTGATTCCCCGAGAATGCAAAAGCCAACGACTTGGCAAAGCAGGATATTCTCCAACACTAAACCCCAGAATGAACCCTTCGCCAACACTAAGCCGACAATGATCCCTTTGCCCTGCAGTGACCTTTTCCCCTCGCATTACAAGAAGAATAAGGGGAACACGACAACTCCCATGGGAAAGCCCAGTTAGGTCGTGGCCAGAAAATGCTGAGGATTACCGAGTTCGCTTTGCCTGGGAGTTACAGTTAATATAGATGGAAGATGGGAAATTGCAATCTTCCGCCTAAAAATTGGCCATGCTTATGTAACGCATTACTTTCATATGTTAAGTCCTTGAAATCTCAGATGAGTTGATGGGGGCATTTCTTTTTCTTTTCTCCCAAACAAATAATAATAGTTTAACAAGATTTTTAGAAGGTAAGTTTATAGTTAGTCATATTCCCGTAGTCTGATTTATGCCGGAAAGCCTTTACATTCTTAGAATTGGCCACGACCATAGACCACGTATTTTAGGATAGAGCCTTTTGTAGTCTCAAAGCAATCAAAACCGACATCTTTGGGGATAACCGACCAATGCCGCCTTGGAATAGGCCCTGTCCCACTGGAGCACAAAGTTCTGAGGCACAGCCCCTTTTTTTTTTTTTTTTTTTTTTTTTTTTTTTTTTTTTTTTTTTTTTTTTTTTGGGGGGGGGGGGCCTGAAAATTGTCCAATCTCATATATGACGTACGTGTTTCTAATGAGTAAAAATGTTTGGTCGTTCTATAACAATTTTACAGGACACTTAATTTCAAAATATTGATGACACTTTGGAGGTAACATTTACAGTTAAATAACACTGTTAGATTATTAGAATGTTGACAATCCTATTTTTCTAAGGTTTCTATAGGGTGCTCATGCATGCCAGGGGCAAGGGACAGTAACAATGCCCTAGCTAGCAGAACAACGCCTTAGGCTCCCCCCAAATCCCCCTTCCATAGCTTATAAGGATGGTGAGGTTCCAGACACTACAAGAAACTATCGAGCTTGAGCATGTCTCGAACCCCAGTCCGGAAGATCTTCAGACATGGACGTTTCCAATAGGCTAACCTAAAAGAATAAAGAAGAAAGTCTACCTCCTGAATACCGAAAATATTCAAGTGTAGGTTATTTACTGTAACTTTAGAACAATTGTAAATATATCAACATAGTCACTTACTGCTGTAGTATAAAGTATAGTATATTCATAAGAAATTGTTTATGTAACCATCTGAATTATATATGTCTATAGTCAATTTTTTTAATGAGGCGAATTTCCACTGACTCACAGTGGTACCCTTTTAGCTCGGAAAAGTTTCCTGCTATTTGATTGGTTAAAATTACCCCGTCCAACCAATCGGCGATCAGGAAACTTCTCCAAGCTAAAAGGGCACCACTGCGAGTTGGTGCAAATCTGCCTCACTAAAAAGAATTGACTATAATTGAAGATATCTGAACTTACAAAATTACGTAAATCAATCACAATGCATAGAATTATAACACCGAAATAACCGATACATAAAAAAACCAAGTTATAAAATTACTGCTAATAACATTATTTTGGTAAATATCTCAAAACCATAATTAATTGTTCAATTCTAAATATAACTGACCTCCAGCTTTAATTCTTGCAGATAATTTTTTTACGAAAATACACTTATTCAACAAATTCACTTCAAAATTAAAATAAATCTCTAGTAATTAAGCCAGTCATGAGATTTTAATGAAATACATTAACAAATTTATTATTAAAAGGAAAACAGAATCTGGTTTCCACAAACATTTATCTGTATAATTTGCAGAAATTAATTATCTATTGTCAAAGAGCACAAAAGGATTCAACCCCAATGATTAAATATTTGTGTCGCTCGACATCAAGTAACAGAAAAACAAAATTAGCATTTCCTGACTTGGGATTTAATAACCATTAGCCCTTAAATATTCAGATGCTGAATTCAATGGTTGCAAGTAAAAACTTATGTACGTATCAAATGTTTTTCTTCTAATAATGTCTTTCACAATAAAGAAAAAAAACATTTACATCTCATATGTCTTATCTCATACAACGTCTAAAATTTATCATTACCTCCGCCAACGAGGATGGAAGGAAGTTATGTTTTCGCCCCGGTTTGTGTGTGTGTTTGTTTGTGAACAGCTTCCTGTCCACAATTTTAATCGCAGAGTAATGAAACTTGCAGGGATTAACTACTATGTAAAATGCTGGAAATGTTTAAATTTTGGAAGGCCAAGGTCACGGTCAAGCAAAATGTCCAGTTCACGCAATCAACCATAAGTTTGAACATCGTTGCAGAGAGACTTCAAACTTGGTTCATATTCGAGCAAATGAAAATCCGCGCCAAATAATACATGTCTTATTTATCTTCCTCTTGTTTTGTTAAAGTTTTTATAGTTTATATAGGAAATATTTATTCTAATGTTGTTACTGTTCTTAAAATATTTAATTTTTCCTTGATTCCTTTCCTCACTGGGCTATTTTCTCTGTTGGAGACCCTGGGCTTATAGCATCCTATATTTCCAAATAGGGTTGTAGTTTAGAAAGTAGTAGTAATAATAACAATAATAATAATAATAATAATAATAATAATTATATAACTTTTCTTTCTCTTATAGCAATAACAACATGATCAAGGTCGAGAAATAAGCTGACTCGGCGGAGGTCTGCGCTATACTGAGTGCCCCTCTAGTTATGTAAATGTTTCATGTTACATGTACACGTAATTCTGATTCAAGACGAGATATGGACTTTACAAAGCCCTACACTAAGGTAAATGATTACACAGGATTGTGGTCATTAAAGTGAAAAATTCCACTTGGATTACGCAATAAAGAAAACGTAAAATCAAACACGGATATCTACTAAATGCAACATGATTACATACTTTTCAATTGGACATTTTAAAAAGTTTCTAGAATATTTTAAAGGAAATTTCTTGAAGGCCAGCGAAAAGTGTTATATGTCTGGCGAAAAAAGTATTATGGAATCAAAAAGCAAGATAGATACTAGATTTCCTTTCACCGAAAAGGTATTTTTACACATCTCTTGTAAATAATCGTTTCACAAAATTAACGTGTATGATATTTGAATTACCTGTTTTAGTAAAAGGTGAAATTCAAATCCAGTCTGAACTTACAAAATGATATGATGGATGGATTAAAAAGATCTCTGAAATTCAGAAAATAATATTTCATTTCTATTATTGACACACACTATAGTTCGGTACATATACAATGCAAGTTACAAGATCAAAGCTGTAGGAAATAACAGTTAATCCCTAGTGTAGACAAACCCAATCCTTGAACTTTTTTATACTTCTGCCAGAGGTTCTTATTTGAGTGGCTGCCTCAGCATACATATCCTGTACCAATCTTTAGCATAATTTTCAGAAACTTCCCTCCTCTCTCATATATCATCATAGTTCTTGCCTTGGTACCAAGTTATATGGGCCTTTCTGTTTTTCTCTATATTTCTCCATTTTTAGATCACGAATAATCCTTAGTCATTTCTGCTTTTCTCTGTATTCCATTTCCTATCTTAATGGATAAATTGTATCTTCTGTACCCTTATAGCAGTTTCCTTATTCTGTCTTCTATAATTATTTCATAAATATTCATTGTGTATGATATCGATTGTACCTCGCTAATGCAAGTCTATTTCATGATGCGTTAGTAGTGTTTAATTCCGTTTTAAATACCCATTTAGTTATACCATTGTCATAAAACCCATACAATTACATTTATTTTCCATAAGAAACAATATGGTCCCTACCAAAGAATTTCTTAATACAGTTCTCTTGCTTGAGGAGACACTCGGGCACACTCTTCTATCTTATTTATCTTCCTCTTGTTTTGTTAAAGTCTTTATAGTTTTTATAGGAAATATTTATTCTAATGTTGTTACTGTTCTTAAAATATTTCATTTTTCCTTGGTTCCTTTCCTCACTGGGCTATTTTCCCTGTTGGAGACCCTGGGCTTATACCATCCTGCATTTTCAACTAGGGTTGTAGCTTAGCAAGTAATAATAATAATAATAATAATAATAATAATAATAATAATAATAATGATAATAATAATAACACAACATAACTATTCTTTCTCTTATAGCAATAACAATATGATTTCCGAAAATGATAAACGCCAGTCACGATTCCTACGTCAAACTCCTAATGGATATTTTCATTGTCTAGAAGAATCAAGCGGCCGACCCAGGAAGCTATCAGCGAAGGAGATCTTGAAAAATGTCCAGACAATGAGCCAGTCTTACCATGAAACTGGAGATCATTTTTCTTCATAATGGACTCCGTATTTCCAATCTTCTTCTGCTTATGGTTTCTCTCCTTCCTCATCTCTTTTACTTGAGCGGTCAATGTTTATATTCATAAGCATTGCTCGACTAAGTCATAGATATACTTTCTTGGATTTTTGTTTTTACATTGAAGTTCGACTTAATAGAAATTAAAATAAGGCATATAAATGAAAGTGATTTTATGCAAATCTTTATAGAATGAAGACAGGACCTTACGTTGAAGATGTCATATAGCCCATTAAGCTGAACTTTGCACACATTCAATTTCTAGTATTCAGATCTCGAACTTCAAGCGCTAACGGTAATGATTAACCTAAATTTTGCCTTAATAAATCTTTGATGAATTCTAGTGAAAATAAAAGTAAGAATCATAAGACAGTGAATATACGACCAACAGACCTACCGACAAATTCAGTTCTGATTAACTCGCTTCAGCCGAAGAAGATCATTTTCAAAATAACTTATTTTTCATAAACAAAGGCATATATTTCACACACACATATGCATACGTGAGTGCATATGTGTAATGCACTGCATAAACCAAATATTCCGGAAGTTTGCAAAAAACGTATAAATGCTAAACTGAAGAGATATTCGTGTCTTCATTCGTGAAATCTGCAAACAACAACCAAAACAAATTTAACTAGTTCCCTAAACCGACTTATAAACATCTTAAAATGTCAGAAAAAGTGAAAATATTCTCTTTCTATAGAAAAAAATACTAACCCTAAAAAGAACCTTAGTCATTAATAGATGTTACAAAAATACTAAAATAATCTATCGATTTTCCTTATATTATAATGTATAATGCAATCGTTACAAGCAATATTAAAACGTAACTTTCAGTTGAAAACAAAAGCATAACTTTGCTGAAGAACTCTAACAGAGTTTGTAGATTCTTCTCTCACCATTGCTTTTCATTCACATGCATGTGACTTCTCACAAGGAAAAGCGTAACAGATACTTGAAACAATCAGTAATAATCGCTGGATGAAATTACATTAGCCTGTTTTCCTCGGTGCATTTAAGAGTAAGATTACTTAGGTAGGCGCAGAGAGAGAGAGAGAGAGAGAGAGAGAGAGAGAGAGAGAGAGAGAGAGAGAGATCCGTGATGCATAAATAAAAAATACATTAAAGTGCATTATATATATATATATATATATATATATATATATATATATATTATATATATATATATAATATATACAGTATATATGTAAATATTATATACATATACATATATATGTATATATATAATATATATACAGTATATATATATATATATATATATATATATATATATATATATATATATATATATATATTATATATATATAATATATACAGTATATATGTAAATATTATATACATGTACATATATATGTATATATATATAATATATATACAGTATATATATATATATATATATATATATATATATATATATATATAAATATTATATACATATACATATATATATATATATAGATATATATATATATATATATATATATATATATATATATATATATAAATTGGCTGCATGTGTGCACTTGTCTACATTCATTACATCTCCCAAACGTTTCCTACAATTTCAAACACATAAATAGGAAAGCTGCGTGAAACTTACGAAAAAAAATGCACGAAAAGTCACTGTAAACAAGGACGTAATGTTACAAAATAAGACATGAAAACCTCCTATTGAAATTCAGCACATTATCTTACATCTCCGGCAAGATGAAAACATTTACACTTACAGAGCCTCTTCCATTACCCGGAGCCCAGCAATTGCTTTTAGAAAGGACTTTTATGGTTATCAATAAGCTCTTGGGGGTAGGACCGAGCTTAAGGGATACGAAGAGCATAAAAGGAGGAAGGTTAAGACTTCAATGTTTCGTGAAAATGGGGAGATAAAGAGTAGAAGAAAAGAAAATTAAACTTTTAACAAAACTTTTCGCAGAAAACCACCACCAAGGCTAAGCAGTCATCTGCAAGTTACATTCCTTTCTCTCCCAAAATCTGGTTGATTGTCATCTGTCAAAATCTGGTTGATTGTCATCTGTCAAAATCTGGTTGATTGTCATCTGTCATAATCTGGTTGATTGTCATCTGTCAAAATCTGGTTGATTGTCATCTGTCATAATCTGGTTGATTGTCATGTCAAAATCTGGTTGATTGTCATCTGTCATAATCTGGTTGATTGTCATCTGTCAAAATCTGGTTGATTGTCATCTGTCATAATCTGGTTGATTGTCATCTGTCAAAATCTGGTTGATTGTCATCTGTCACGCGGACCACTACTGGTATTTTTTTTTTAAATCCATACATATACATTTAATTTCTTTTTGCATAACTAAGAAGAATAAACAACACAATAAGAAATATTAGCTCGTCACCGGATGCAAGGTTGTTAAGAGAGTGAAGGGAAGAAAAGAGGAGTTTACATAATGTTGAATACCAGTAGAAACTGAAAAAGGAATAGCTAAAAGAAACAAAAATAGACCTGAATACTTTAGTAATTACGTGGGGAGCGTTAGCAGTAAAAATTTATATATGCTAGTGTAAGTCTAGACTTCAATAAGGACAATGACAATGGCTGAAAAAAATAATTAACGAAGTAAAGTAAATTGGCTTTGAAATAGGCCAGAGGAAGAAAAAGAAGCAAAGAGACATTGCAAGAAATGGCCATGCAAGTTATGAGCCCAGTCAGTACCCGCCATTTATTAGGAAAAAAAAGAGCTTATATTTGAAATTCGATTTCTCAGAATCTACGGGAAAGGCCCGCCACTTTTAACCCTATGACATAACGACGATAGGTTTCCTGGTTACGCAATCTCACGACAGACCATTATTGAGAGCTTATGGTCCCCACCTTGGCCTTCGGAACCCATGATTGTGGGGATCCTGCGACCCAAGACCTACAGGCTCTTTCTGTAGGTCTTGCCTTCGACCACTCGTTCGCCTCTCCGCAGCAGCAGACCAATAGTTCGACTCTAAAATCGTCCACTCCTTATTATTCTCTTCCTCCTACATTCTCTTCCTCTACACCTCCAACTCTCTTCCCCCAGTCGCCCACGACCTCTATCCCCACTCAAAGCCCGACCCAGCCACTGTTAAATCTCCACCCAATTACTGGTAATCTTGGAACCGCAAAAATAACCTCCGAGATAATCCCGTCGGAGGATTCGTTGAAGGGGATAAGGTTCTCCGACAGCTCGAGATGGACTGATTCTGCCACGGCGGAAATGATTATAAGAATTCATTTGAGGAGAGATAAAAAGAGGGGGAGGAAAAGGCTACGTAAAGAATAAGGGAACAGTTTTGAGAGAGCCAGTGGATATTATTGATCATAGGTTTCATCTTAAAGGGAGAAAGAATATTGATAACAACTCACACACATATTAGAAAAGATGTATGTACAGTATATATATATATATATATATATATATATATATATATATATATATATATATATATATATATATATGTGTGTGTGTGTGTGTGTATATATATATATATAAATGTACACACACACACACACACATATATATATATATATGTGTGTGTGTATATATGTAATTGTACACACACAAACACACACACACACACACACACACACACACACATATATATATATATATATATATATATATATATATATATATATATATATATATAAAATTTAACATGGAAAGTTAGTGCGACAGGCATAGATCATGGTTTTAGTGGATATGTTGACCGTAACACTAACAAATTTCACAGGCCTTTTTGTGCTTCTCTTAAAGGCAATTATCAAAGCAATTAGACGAAGTTATGTTCACCTTTGATAATTCCACAGTCATATTTAAGCGAAGACCCAAACCATCAAGCAGAAAGTTGATCGCAACTCTTTGTCAAAAAAAAAAAAAAAAAAAAAAAAAAAAAAAAAAAAAAAAAAAAAAAAAAAAAAAAAAAAAAACACGTTAAAAACGATAAGTAGAATTTGCGTAAATCCTGGTAAGTGGTCTTAAATACAAGGCATTACGGGATTACTCTAAATGCATAGTAATTAACTTCTGTTTAAATATCCTTTTTACTTATGATTGTTCCATAATCTTGTAATGCTTTGGACTTCAAGCTTACTAAGGTTGTTTCTAAATATGGCGGTTCAACAGTGAAATACCGCAGCCAAGTTCTTCCTCTAAACACTAAAAAAAATACTTACAAAACAACATACCAATTACGTTTATCTTACAGACATGGATATTAGAAAACATTCGTTATGAAAATTGTGAAACACCATTATCTTGGGTTCTCTCTCCCTCCTCCATCCAAGATTTTCGAATCATTTGATTTTCACTCTATGCAGGCCATGTATTTATGTAAAAGTGTATTATGATATAATAAAGCGATATCAGAACTTGACCATATGATTTCAATACACCTTTCAATATGGGTACCCTACATTTTGTTATATGAATTCATGCATATAGAGTAGTGTAATACCCTGAAGCTTATTTTAGTTGAAATAAACTTCGACTTGGAATTGAGAATTTAATAAAATTAATATCGATTGGCTTGCAATATACTCATATTTCGGAGACAACCATCTTTCTACTTTTCAACATACTTTATCCTCTTTTGAATCTGTTATACTTCGTCAGAAATACTCATAATAATAGGAAAACTTATTTGCTGTTTTTAAAATATCTTATTCGTCCTTGTTTCCTTTCCTCACTGGGCTTATAGCGCCCTGCTTTTCCAACTAGGGTTGTAGCTCAGCAATTATTAATAATAATAATAATAAAACGAAAATACAGCAGTGTCAGTCACTAATAAGCTAAATTCTTAGGAAACAATATAACTCGTAATTGTATGCAACCCAAATTAAAAGCAAATATCATACAGTCTTAACTCTATGACAAATAAACAAAATTTTGTTTTAACCATGGGAATTTTTCTCAAATTTCATCGCTGCAAGCAGTGAATGAGATCGTTTTCTTGAATTTTTTGAGACGTATTTATCATACGTTCTTATTGCTTTCCTAAACCACACCACATGTATATTATGTATATTCTATAAAACAATTTTCATTATAAACAATATTTTTGATACACTTCGCATTTCGTTTTCTAAATGATATGCATATCTATTATACCGCTTTCGGTCTTAAATTAGTATTCAAATTTTGGGTTGTGTTAAATCAAAATTCATATAGCTTTACTTATGAAATGTCAGAGTAAATATTTGCTTTGAAATTGTGTAAAGTTTTCCTTAAATCCACACTGGACTAATATATATATATATATATATATATATATATATATATATATATATATATATATATATATACAT
>NC_090747.1:87240060-87241840 GCF_036898095.1 Palaemon carinicauda
TATATATATATATATACATACTATATATATATATATATATATATATATATACTGTATATATATATATATAAATATATATATATATATATATATATATATATATATATATATATATATATATATATATATTATTTGTATACATCATGCGTATATATAGCCACAAATAACAAATATATCGAATTATTACACCTAGCGGATTCATGCGTGGGGGTCAATGTCATTATCCATTTATTTGTCTCTAGATGTCATAACGACGTATATTTCCCTTTGTTACTGTTATTTCTACGGTAAAGTAAATTCGTCATTATCTATTATTTGCGGATGAACAATTAACTAAAAAAATTCTTATATGAAATAGTGAAACACACACACGTATATATATATATATATATATATATATATATATATATATATATATATATATATAATTATCATTTTCTAAGCTACAACCCTAGTTGGGAAAGCAGAATGCTATAAGCCCAGGGGCAGCAACAGGGAAAATATCCCAGTGAGGATAGGAAACAAGGAAAAATATAACATCTTAAGAAGAGTAACAACATTAAAATATATCCTATATAAACTATAAAAACTTTAACAAAACAAGAGGAAGAGAAATCAGATAGAATAGTGTGCCTGAGTGTACCCTCAAGCAAGAGAACTCTAACCCAAGACAGTGAAAGACCATGGTACAGAGGCTATGGCACTATCAAGACTAGAGAACAATAGTTTGATTTTGCAGTGTCCTTCTCCTAGAAGAGCTGCTTACCATAGCTAAAGAGTCTCTTCTATCCTTACCAAGAGGAAAGTAGTTACTGAACAATTACAGTGCCGTAGTTAACCCCTTGAGTGAAGAAGAATTGTTTGGTAATCTAAATGTTGTCAGGTATATGAGGACAGAGGAGAATCTTTAAAGAATATGCCAGACTATTCGGTGTATGTGTAGGCAAAGGGAAAGAACCGTAATGAACCCATACAGTTGTATATATATATATATATATATATATATATATATATATATATATATATATATATATATATATATATCATGTCATATATTTTTGTTTACAAATGCACATTATTTATCAACATACCACAAATAACACGTCTTTCACTTAATTGTAGTGTTTTTGTGAAGAATAAATCCTTTTACTTACTTTCTTGTTTCTCTGTAATTACCAAACTTGACTAGTACTCAAAAGGCAAACTTTATTGACATTAGGAAATGCTTAAAATTGAATAATTTCTGACTAAAACCCATTAAGGCAGTAACGTTAGTGATTAAAAAAATCTATACCAAACTACTTTTTCTCAACAAAATAAATGAAAAGGAAAATTCCTCTCTGAGACTGATCCATTTTTATCAATGAATCGAAGATCTACAAATTTAAAACTCATGTACCAAAAGCATAAATTTAAACAAAAAGTATACATGAAAAATAGTGTATCCCAGATCGTTCTTATAACCATAATCTTCTAGCTTAAAACTTTCTTTTGCCTTGAGTGATAAAAATTAACATGTCATCTGGGACCAGTTGATTTAACTTTGCTTTCAAAAAAAAATCTGCTAATAAACAAAATATAGACGCAACAAAACAAGATTAATGGAATTAAAAAATATTAAAACCAACATCAATACTTGTGCATGTAAACATCCAATAAATATGATAAAGCAAAGCCAATTCCGAGATCAAACGCGTTTCCTTTACAGTAGCTTGAAAAAAAAAAAAAGAAAAAAAAAGAAAAAAAAAAAAAAAAAAAAAAAAAAAAAAAGAGGGTTTTT
>NC_090747.1:87242340-87257340 GCF_036898095.1 Palaemon carinicauda
GGGTTTCGTTTCTTTTAGTTCCCCTTGTGAATTGTGGCCGTCAGCAGTTTCATACTTATTTCTTATATTAATAAGTAATATATGCACATACATATATAAATTACATACACATATATACACAATATAATATACATATAATTATATAAGGTAATGTATACAGTATATCTATCTATCTATATATCTATCTATATATATATATATATATATATATATATATATATATATATATATATATATTTATATATATATATATATGAAATATACACTGTATTTACACATATGACTGTGTGGATATATATATTATATATATATATATATATATATATATATATATATATATATATATATATATATAATATTATATAAATCAATCAATACTTCAGGCCAGCTTTCCATGCAAGCTAATATCCATTCATTGGTATTGTTTTCTTGAATTAAAATAATTAAGCAGTTTTCGGCGATTATCGGATTTCGATTGAAGTCCATTCACGGGTAATTAGATTTTTCATATGCATTTATATGATAATTTTTCAGCAATCGACACTTCACTTTTTAGGGTTCATAAAACTGTAACCTTCTGCCTTTGTGTATGGAATTGGTGAATTGGAGGAAGTTGATATTTACAATATACAAAAGCACTAATTGGCCGTATTTTATTATCTTTTTCTGCATTGCATTAATCAGGATAGAACCTTAAAACCACATGCTCCCTTAAGTACACAAAGACGCATACTGTATATCATGTGTGTATATATATATATATAATACATATATATATAATATATATATATATATATATATATATATATATAGATAAATATATATATATATATATATATATATATATATATATATATATATATATATTTATACATACATACACACACACACACACACACACACACACACACACAAACATATATATATATATATTTATATATATATATATATATATATATATATATATTTATAAAATAATGAGCACAAGCGGCGTTCCTCAATTTCTCAATGTCAACTCAAGCCATAAATTACATGCAATAGAGAATTTCTCTCCGAGCTAATCTGATAAGATTATGCACTTCGATCACGTGAACTGCGAGTATCATCGATTATACGCAGGGCCGAACTCTCACTCTCTCTCTCTCTCTCTCTCTCTCTCTCTCTCTCTCTCTCTCTCTCTCTCTCTCTCTCTCTCTCTCTCTCTCTCTCTCGGCGTTACATATCACATATGATACTGAGTTTCCTTCTAATCGTAAAAATTGATAATTTACGAATATAAATGTCCTAAATTGAAGTTTTGAGCTATACTTTTTAATATCTTCATCAAATCTGTATAATACTTATTTCTTTTAGAGCAACACTTTTTCATGTCTTGATTAAGTTTATTTATTTAATTTTTTTCATATTCATTCACAAATTAAACTTTTAAAATTGCTAGAAACTTTTATATTCGCAAATACCAGTTACCCTACAGCTGTTGCTAATCATGGATAATGTTTTTTTTTTCTTCCATATTTATTAAGTCAAATAATAAATGTGTTTTTTCTTTCTATACATCAACTGACACGTAAGTTTTACAGAATACCGGATTTCATTTATTTACACACACTGAGCTGCATCAGTACATTCTATATTCTAAGCTACTTACTGCTTTGTGAAAAGTATCCATGAAATACTCCGCAATATAAGTAAACGTATATACTTATGCATACGCAAAATAAGTCATACATTATATTTCATGTCACATGTGTTGAAAGCAAACCCCAACGACATATAATATTTCGATGCGCAATCATCTATCATATGCGATGATCATTAATCAGTATTAGAGATAGATCGAGCTCTTGCCATAGCCAATGCTGGCCTCCTTCTTCATCATACAAATATGGCGCATACATTTCCAACGCTCGATTTCTTCCTCGTATCGAGTACACGTCACCCACCCCAACACACATATACAGTATACATACACGCATATATACATACATATATATATATATATATATATATATATATATATATATATATATATATATATATATACTGTATATATATATATATATATTCATATATATATATATATATATATATATATATATATATAAATATATATATATATTATATATATATTATATATATATATATATATATATTTTATATATATACATATATATATGTATATATATATATATTCATATATATATATATATATACATATATACATATATTTATATATATACATATATATATATATACACACATATATATTTGTATATGACCAATGCTGTATTTCATTCTTATACACTAATGAGATGTCTAGGCCCTTCCTGATTTTCTTCCAATTCCCGTACCATCAGCAGTAAATTATGTCATTAATTTCTCTGCTTCCTTCCATGAGATTTACAAGTGTTACCAAGAAACTTAAACAATTGAAGCTCACTTGACTTAAAATAATCAAGAAGAAACAATAACAACAATCCTATACCTTTATTTTCTATTTTTATCCCCTTGATTCTTGCCAAAATCATCCATAGACAAGCACAACGTTTGCTACTAGCATAAACGTATCACAAAATACGTTTGACACTGCAACCCTAAAGCGATCACAGAACAAGAGGAACCTACAAATGTTGACGTCCAAAAGGCAAACACATTTATCTTGAGCTACCTCCCTAAAGACACACATACACCCAGCTGCGTGTATACAAGTTCAAAGGTATGAGAGGGCAAGTAGCCCCTTAGGTTGGCGAAGGCTGAAGGATTTTCGATTTGAAGAGAGAAGAGGGTGGACAACGGACGCCCTTGTGGTTAATTAACCTTGGATGGCAGGTGCACACATGAGTAAAATGAAAATTTAGTGATGGTTCTGAATAATTTTTTTTAAAAGCATATATGTTGTAGTGCACAAATACCCGTCCCTTTCCTCTCTATCTATCCATCTATCTATCTATCTATCTATCTATATATATATATATATATATATATATATATATATATATATACATACATATATATACATATATATATATGTATATATATATGTGTGTGTATGTATGTATATTAGATTTTTCACTTAAAATATTAAGGGTGGCTAGGTTGCATCTAACATGTTTAGAAACAAACTCAAAAATATTCTAAAGCTTTTTTCAGGTGTTAAATTTATCATCATAGTAATTGCAGCTTCATGTTAGATTGATTCGTAACTGTTTTGTGATTTCTCCGGACGGTGTTTTTCTTTTCTTCCTAATTCCACCATAGATCTCTCTTTCTCTCTCTCTCTCTCTCTCTCTCTCTCTCTCTCTCTCTCTCTCTCTCTCTCTCTCTCTCTCTCTCTCTCTCTCTTCTTACATGTATTATGCCAGTTACTGTACTTGGTGAGTTCAAGGGAGAATTTCTCCGGTTAACAGATGACCTCGTAACACCCGACAGGGCACCCATTCCCACATTCATTCTAAGGAAATCAATAACAGGGTAATGGTCCAGTAATTGTCTACCTTCCAATGATAACCTTTGAAATTCTTTCTCTGCTTATGAAGAGGAAGGTCTATTGGCTGCTTATAATTTAAGACCCATATTAACTTTTTTCTCTTTTCAATTTCCCTGATCTTTTCGAGTTTCTCCTAGAAGACTGAAATCATGCGTGCTCCCTCTCCGGTATTGTTTTCTCAACAACAATGATGATTTTCATTCATATATTAAGAATATATATATAATATATATATATATATATATATATATATATATATATATATATATATATATATATATATATATATATATATATATATATATATATACATAGCCTACATACATATATAGATATAGATATATATATATAACACATATACATATATATACATTATAAATTATATATATATATATACATATATATATATGTATATATATATACATATATATATATATATATACACATATACATATATATACATTATAAATTATATATATATATATATATATATATATATACATATATATATATACATATATATATACATATATATATATATATATATATATATATATATATATATATATATATATATAGTGTGTGTGTGTGTGTTACACGAATACATTCATATATAAATATATGTATGTATATTATAACAAAGTAACGAAAGTATTTCTAAGAAATATCATCGAATCATTTCTAGTTACGGATTATTCTTGAAAGAAGTCTCTCTAAGAGCAAAAAAATGGGCTTCTCTGTAAAAGGAAATAAAGAAAAACCAAAAGAGAAATAAATAAAAGGAAGTTGTGAAAGAACAATCTACAAAACGTCATGACATGAGAGATATTTTCAAATTTTTACTTATACTTTAATCTACCTCTCGAAACATTAAATTATTTATCAATTCTAGAAATTGTAACATTTCCCGTATAAGGGAAAAGAACAATTCCATGAACATGCAATGGTGTACTAGTTACCGGACGAAGGAATTCTTTTCTTTCTTTTGTTTCCAACATATGATCTTTACTGATGAAATTGAAGAGCCTGTCATAGCATATGCAGGCAATGTCACTGGTATCATTTATTTCAGAATGAATTCGTGTCTGGTTTTCATATCTAGCTTTTTTGTTTCGATATACATTATACACTCTTATAAATCTTGAAAATCACTAGATATACGAAAAAAAAAAAAAAAAAAAAAAAAAAAAAAAAAAAAAAAAAAAAAAAAAAAAAAAAAAACATTATTCTTACAGCTAATGTACGTACTTATAAGATGTATGTTTGTATGTACGTTCTCATGTATGTACGTATGTATGTATGTATATATGCATGTAAATAGAACACACGACAACAACTCTTCATACAAGACCCTCAGGACACGTCAATAATCACGCACGCGAAACATTCGAATACAAATCAGGAGGAGAACAATATTTCAGCCCAAATGCTTATGATCCCTAATATTTGTCGTGAGCATGTCTGGAGCATATCAACAAAGAAACCCAAAAAAATGAAACAAGGACAGAGAGAAGGAAACAAAAATGGTCATCATAAACATGGGGATTATCGAATAAAGGCCATTTCACAACGTTATACATATCTCGCATCATTTCCATTCGGACGTTTATTTCGCTGAGAGAGAGAGAGAGAGAGAGAGAGAGAGAGAGAGAGAGAGAGAGAGAGAGAGAGAGAGAGGAGAGAGAGAGAGAGAGAGAGAGAGAGAGAGAGAGAGAGAGAGAAATGTCATCGCCGTGAGTACTCCTATTACAGTGTCCGCTAAGGAAATAACAGACTAACAAAAGAAAAAAATTCATGTCAATTCAAGAAACTACTGACTTGAATTTGTAAGTTTTAAAAAATCTTTACCATTTTATATTTCCTTGAGAAGTTATTTAAAACATAACACGGTATAGTTAATTTGTTTATAAATATTATAAATATTATTTATCAGTAAAATAGTAAAAATTGCTGAACATTTCATGAGTTCCGAAATGTAACTTTTATTTGTATATTTCAAAAAATTCTATAATATCTGATATTAACTTCAAAATGATTTTGACCATAAAACGGTAAAGTTAATTTCTTTAAAAAAAACAATAATACAAAGATGATCTGTCAGCAAAAATAACTGAAAATTTTACGAGCAGAGTAAAGCAATCTAACCTCTATAGTCAAGGACAAATTTATTAATATAAAATCCTACAAGCTGTGACCTCCCCCTCATGCGTCACAATGCCGCATGCTGCCCCTTAAGCCACATGCATTGCACAAGGAACTTTCAAAGTTTAAATTACGTGGGACATTCAAAATCGCTTTCAAATTATAAATAATTCTATTGGATTGCTTTAACTTTACTCATATTGTCGTAATAATTCTCATGTCCCCCTTAAGTTCTGAACATTATTAATTATGCATCCCCTTCCGTAAACAAGAAAGTCCATTAGGATAAATGGTAAAATAACAAAGATGATGGCAAATAAACAATATAAATGCGAAACAGGACAAGACCGCACAACAAAAATGCTGTTAAGGGGAACTAGAGATATACACGCATTATATAAATAACTTTCGACCCCTTGCTATCCTCCGTCAATATTTGTTAGACTTAAGAGTCTGCTTGCTGTCTTTATTACATCGCACTAAAAAAGTCCTATAAAGCCATTATTTCTGTAATCATACCGAGCAGAAGAGAACATCAAATTTGTTTTAAAGGCAATTTTCAAATCTATATAACGTTTCCTTATATAATTATATGCAAATAAATTATCAAGGAGACGGGAAATGCCAGCGTAGTTGACATAATAGAGGAATTGAAGTAGATTACATGCAACGCAAAAATTGGGAAATTGAGGTGCTTTACATGAAACAAAATTTGCATTATAATCACAGAAACCAATTTAAGCCCACTCGAAGGAACTTACATAGCATAAGAAAAGTTAACAATTTCACATACATATAATACCCAAGTACATCTACAAATATATCTAATCCTTAATCTTTTTATTAGGTAACCATATGCTTTCAAATCAGTGCTATTATTCTCCAAGAATCAATATCAAAATCTCTACTCATCGAAAATAAATTATTTCAGTTTTATGACTAATAAATTCAATTGTTATAATTTCCTAAATGAATCGGTTCTGGACACAATATATTAGAATTAAATCATGAACTATTTGTATCTCCACTTCAGATTCCAAATATTCTCCTCTCTGCAATGATTTAATAAAATGACTCTCTCGACGGATAAACTTCACAGATGTCCTTCTAGTTGATGAGGCAATTAGGACATAAAATGAAACCACTGATTATATTGAAACATCGCACAGGAAATATATTCCAATCTCATGTCGTTGTTATATATGCACTTAAATATACACAATATACGTTTATCTAAAAGTATAGGGGGGTGGATCTTGATTAGTAGTGCTTAATTTTCCTAATGTCCTTTTACTTAGTTGATATAAAATATATTTTGATACCGCAACTAGTAGTTATACACACACACACACACACACACACACACACACATATATATATATATATATATATATATATATATATATATATATATATATATATATATATATATATATGGCAATACTACTGTTTACCTACCACTCTCGTAATCTCGTAATCTAATGGTTAAATTTAGAAGCGCGCGCGCGCGCACACACACACACACACACACACACACACACACACACACACACACACATATATATATATATATATATATATATATATATATATATATATATATATATATATATATATATATATATATATATATCTGTGTGCGTGTGTGCATATGGGGGAAGTGTGCAAATTAGGTCTATCTTTAAATTGTCAATACCCATAATGACATATAAATTACCGGTATTGGAGCATATATGTAAGGAGTTCGAACTACTACTGATGATGCTTGCGTGTTGGAGTATGAGGAAAATGGGACGTCAATGAAACTTCCCTTCAATGGAACACTCCTTCAGTGTCCTCAAGAAAAAAAAAAAAAGTCAAAGGACACGCTTCTCTCTCAAGATAAAAAGCAAACTTATAATTACAGAATTAAAAGCATAAAGACCATCACAAATAATAATGATAATACAGCTAGAATATTGAAGACATTATTACCTGTTAAAAAGCCAGGGCCTTGGGCAATAATATATCAACTTGTAAAAACAAATAAATAATTCCGAGGAAAGCAGTAAATTAAACGCCAACTACATTAAAAAAGGAGTTTGATCGTTTTTAATCGAATTATTTAAGCTTCAAGGTTTGATGCAAGAAACATCTCATTTATAAAAAAAAAAGAAAAAAAAAAGAAAAAAAAATAAGGCTATAATAATTAGCACAGAAGGTCCGATAGGATTAAGTATTATATTTGTTTCTCATATATACGTGTGTACACAAATGCACCAGTAAGTATATGTGTATATATGTATACATATATATATACAGATATATATATATATATATATATATATATATATATATATATATATATATATATATATATATATATATATATATATATATATATATATATATAAACGAGCATATATCTAATAACTTATCACATTTACTCGTGATTTTCATTTATTCATATAATCAACAAATAACACTTAATAGTGATAAAAACGGAGTCAACTGTAACCTCAGTATCGACTTGGTCAGGGTTCGAATCCTTGGCCAACCAGAAGCTACTTTCATAAAGGTAAATCTTCCTTAGGTATCTGGTTCCGAAGCAGAGTGAATTCGATATTAGGAGATATTTGTGACTTTATATATATATATATATATATATATATATATATATATATATATATATATATATATATATATATATATATATATATATACATGTGTGTGTGTGTGTGTGTGCGCGCGCGCACTTGTGTGTGCTCGCGCGCTTGTGTGTGCTCGCGCGCTTGTGTGTGCGTGCGTTTGTAATATACTGGTATCTAGAACTGAGTTCTAGTGCTTTATGGTAAGGAGAGTTCCATCAGGCATTCCTAGTTTTTGCCTTCAGTTTGCTGACATATGGAATGTATTGACTGAAACTATTACTCGTTTTCCTGTGACTGTTTATCCGAACCTCTACAAGTCCGTCCATTCGCTAATATTAAAATATCTCTGCCATAAATCTTTAATTATATGAGATGTACAATGTCTGGCCTGCATATACTTAATAATGGTCATAATTAAAGGATAAATAAAAATTCTAATTCACATACCTTTTCAAAGTTTAACCCTGAATAATTCGTGCAAGCGTCACAGATAAAACTTCAAAAACAGAACCAACTCTGGACCCTGATTAAAAAACTACTCTCAAAACTTAACTACGAAAATGCATTCCATTCATCTTGTCGAGCAGAGCTACAAAATCGGATAACTTTCTTTCTTTTTTTTTTTTTTTTTTTAAATATACATCGAGTTTTTAGCATGTGTCAAGAAATTCCACTGTTTGATATTATAAGCATAATATTTAATAGGGAAAACAATATTTCCAACGATTACTGAAATCTGGGTGGTCTTCTTCAGACTTCATATAAGTAACATATCCAAAAGTTATATGTATGTATGTATGTATGTATGTATGTATAATCTGTATCCATTATTACCTTCACCAGAAGGTTATAAATTTATTTTCATAAACGTGTATTTATTTATTTATTTATGTTTGTATGTTTGTTACCCTCTGTTTGTATGCTTGTTTGTTTGTGATTCTCATATCTAAAAAGCTATTTGACTGAATCTCGTGAAATTTGGTGGGATGATGGGCCATAATCCAAGGACAATTTGATTAGATATTGAGAGTGATTGGGTTAAAGATCAAGTCACGAAAAGGTAAAAAATTACTTTTTGCTATATCGTGGTCAATTTTTATCGGGTTTGCATGAAATTAGTACCCAAAAGTGCATAATTCAATCGTCTATCCCGTGATATACAACATGATACAAGAGAAGGCATGCGCTCTACCGAGTGGCCGTTCTAATAATGTATATTTTGTCGGCCTTAACAAAAAGAGAGCGAGAAAGAAATACAAGGGTAGCATATATTATTCTAGCATATTTCTTTAACTTTCTCTTAACCTCTTATATCATTACCAATTAATTTATGAAATCAAAAAACAACCTACAAATATGACGTAGAGGTTTCAAAAGTATATTATGTCATGTACGAGTTGAAGAGGCTAGGGAAAAGTCATTGCGTTTGTCGCAATATCTTAAGAGACACGCACACAAACATACACACACGCACACACACACACACACACACACACATATATATATATATATATATATATATATATATGTGTGTGTGTGTGTATTTGTGTGCACGCGCGAGCGTTGTGCATGTGCTTATGATGAGCACCCTAACCCCCTTTACATACCAGCCAGGACCAAAGAGGACCAGAATAGTGTTGTTGATCATTCTCCATATGGAACTCTAGGCACCTCCGAAACCCCCATCCATAGTTAATAAGAATGATAGCCTTGTGGAAACTCCTGAAGACACCCTTGCTGTAAGTGGAGATCGAACTCACAAGCCACAGATTGCGAGTTATTGAAATAGCAATTACGTAATCAAAATATATATATATATATATATATATATATATATATATATATATATATATATATATATATATATATATATATAAATATATATAAACTGAAAACCAGCATTGAATTGAGTCCTCCCACTACCCTACATAGAAACATTTCTACCTCTGCCTGGTGATTGCCAGACGGAGGTTCGAGTCCCGCCAGGACTCGTTAGTTCATTTAGTGTCTGCAACTTTACCATCCTTGTGAGCTAAGGATGGGGGGTTTAGGGGAGCCTATAGGTCTATCTGCTGAATCATCAGCAGCCAATGCCTAACCCTCCCTGGTGGAGAGGGGGCTTGAAGCCGATCATATGATATATGGTCAGTCTCTAGGGGATTGTCCCTTGCCTCTGCCATTCATGAGCGGCCTTTAAACCATTAAAGTGCATCCTATCACACCCTTGATGTAGCCCCACCCACCAGCTCTGTCATCTCTCCCTACACTATTTGGTTAGTTGCCGTGCAGTAACGGTGTTATAGGGTTCATTTCCACAGAGCGGGGTTGTGCCTAGAATTTCCGTGTCCAACTGTATATATCTACATGCACATACCTGAGAAACAATCAAATAGAAAATTTAATAAGTAGTGCATAAAAGGGTCTCCCCTCCGACCGTAATCTGAGGAGACGTCATTCAAGTTGAAAAAATGTATAAATCACACCGCTCGGAAGGTCATTTAGTGGCGAAATTAAGGGAGCGACGTTACTTGCCAATTAAACGGATAATTAATTCTCATTTAGAACCTGCCACTATCAAATGGGGCAATCACTCACTGGATGAAGACCTGACATTCATTTTTCATCATCAGAGGTGTTTCAAGTATACCTCCATTCAATGGTTATATTGCCTTTTTCTAATAGAGACAAGAGGGTTGATTGTAATATTACTTAACATTTTCTGTTCTAAATATGTTCAATTACCATATAACTTCACGATATTCTATTGGAACTAAGATATCCCAAAAGCATACTATTTCATAATTAATCTAATCTATCTGAATGATGTATTGGGATTTATTACGTTCATTTATGATGCATCAATACCTTCACTCCTTATTTAGTACGGTGTTCAATTACTGAGTAACTTTCAGCTATTTTGGCTCCGAATGCTTTTCACCATACAGCAACAAATGGCAAAAACTAGCTACTTATTCCTATAGGGATGGATTGGATTATGAATTGGGGCAAAACACACTGGCGTTCAGATATGTAAGGCCATTCAGCACCTAAGTGCATATAGGTTTACACCTTATAGTTACAATATATAGTAAAAATTAGAAGAGGTTCAATGTTAAAATAAAAAGAAATATAGCCATATTTCAGTAAAATACAGGCGACCGTAATTTTTACCCTTGCTATTATCTTTTACAAGTTGGTGACCGTAATATCACTCCTTTACGCCAATATATCCGTTTTAAAACTGAAAATGCCTGGTAACATTTATTCCAGGATTTTTCCAGTTTTTACAACAAAATTTTAACACTACTGGACATCAAGAAGGAACAAAGGAACCAAGAACACAATGGCACAACTGTTTGCTGGACAACCAGAATCAAAATATCCCATTTTACAAGGAAGACTAATATTATTATTATTATAACTAGTCAAATTAGTACAATCTCCGATTTAAAGGATGATAAAAATATTGTGGTGAGAACGCAGATAAAATATTCGGCATGCTCTGCATCTGATCTTAAATAAAACTCTTACAAATTAAGTATTAAAATTGGAAAAATGTAACAGAAATTTAACTATAATAAAATTTTCTTACTGTGATTTAAGAGAAGAATCTATCGCTTCACAGATTCTACTGTATATAACGAACATCATCACGATTTATCCCCAGCCACGTTATCATCACCTCATTGCCTTAGCCACGAGATTTTATTGCTTCAGAGTGTTTGGTTTTTTATTTGATTATTTGATTGTTTTAGGACGTTTAGCCCCCCAAAAATATATTTAAATTTGTATGATAATTTTACAAATGAGTCTTAATGAGGGTGGATTACCAATCTTTGTTTAAAATACAAGCATAAAAAACCTACGTGTCATTAAAATAACGAATGTGGTAGGCAACTAGAATGTGACTGGAACTTGTGTTTCCTCATAAACTATAAGATCTCGTTTGGATCCCGATGACTATCCCTTTTCTATCAATAACAAGAATTTTGCTGATTGGTGCACATCCTCTCCATGGTTTTTCTTTTTTCTCCCTCCCAGAGTCAAGATAAAGTCGTCGTGCTAATTGGCATTTTTTCTGTCCTCCGTAGTTTCGAAGACTAAGCTTGTAAATTGAGCATGCAGGACTAGAATGGGGAACGGAACAAAAATTTGCAACATAGGTCACTCTAGAAAAATAAAGAAGATCCCAGCAAAAAAAAAAAAAAAAAAAAAAAAAAAAAAAAAAAAAAAAAAAAAAAAAAAAAAAAAAAAAAAACACCACTGACAAGACGAACTGATTTTTACGAACCTTTCCACACCCTTGCCATATTTTCATTCGTACCACAATTTAATAAAAATTTCAACGAAAAAGTATTGCGGTAAAGCCGGGTTCATTTTCTCCTAAAAAGATATATATTTTCAAAAACATACGAGTGAAGTGATAAGAATTGTTTCGACAGTTTTAGAATGTGCTTCATTTTTTAGTGGCTATTATTATTATTATTATTATTATTATTATTATTATTATTATTATTATTATTATTATTATTAAATCAATACAAAGCAAGCAGCCTTCGCTTTCATATTCAAGCACGGGATGCACCAGAACACTTTTCGAAACGTATAACCAAACATAGCATAGTGCGGACCAAGTCATACATTTAGCAATTCAAAGCAAATGCTGGGGGAAAATCGAAACGGTTTCCGATATTATGGAGAAGACGAGGACATCCAGAAACGCCGCAGCCAGGACTAACAAAGCCCAGCAGCTTTTGGAAAATTTCTTTTTTTTTTTGGTTTTTTATGAAAAACAAGAGCGCATATATATTGGTTTTCCCTAGCCTTTCGATTTGACCCATAAAATCAAAGTGATAAGCATACCATTATTACTTTATCTATAAGTGCAAATATTTGTAGTTAAAAATACAGATTTTCTTAAGAGTGGAATTGACGGAAAAATGACGTGTTTTTTATGAAAAACAAGAGCGCATATATATTGGTTTTCCATGGCCTTTCGATTTGACCCATAAAATCAAAGTGATAAGCATACCATTATTACTTTATCTATAAGTGCAAATATTTGTAGTTAAAAATACACATTTTCATTAAAAGAGTGGAAAGGACGAAAATCTCAAGTGTACGATTTAAAATGATGACACCTCTTATTGTTAAGTGCATTATCAATATTGTCATCTCAGCATACATTTTCGTCAAAACCAGCATATTTGATGATGCAGTAACATGACTTCCGCCACTCGTAATGGTGAACTTTCAGCAACTGTGAGGTCAGCAAAAGTAGGATGTCTTGAAGAGACCTACTACAAATTTGATGACTTAACCCTCGTGGCTATGCTACACGTATAGCATCAAGTTATCACTTATCATTATTATTATTATTATTATTATTATTATTATTATTATTATTATTATTACCTGCTAAGCTACAACCCTAGTCAGAAAAGCAAAATGCTATAAGCCCAGTGGCCCCAAAAGGGAAAATAGCCCAGTGAGGAAAGGAAACAAAGAAAAATAAAACATTCCAAGAAGAGTAATAACATTAAAATAAATATTTCCTATATAAAATATAAAAATGTGTAAATGGCAAGAAAGTCAAGTACGTTGTCAATTACGTATCACTATTATCGAACTGCGATCGAGAGGAAGTAGTCAGTTGAAACTGATAGAACTTATATACAAAATCCTCGTGTTTTATTTAGTCCAATCCCTATTAACTTCTGAATTTCCGAATACTTTTTAGTTTGAATGAAGATTAAATGACAAAACAATTATCCTCGGCAGCAACTCAGTCTCAACCTATGCATGAGTTTCCAGCATGATACTGTTTAAGCACTATACAATATACAAGTTTATTTATTTCCCGCTCGGGTACAAGTATATAGACATGAGCGTATAAAAACTGTTATTAGCTGATGTGCCAACAGCACCTGGCAATTCTTGTTGATAACTCATCTACTATTGACCAGACCAAAGGTTTTTTTTTTTTTTTTTAAACATCTGAGTGGGTGAATCCAGAGGTGTTAATCATGCGGTTCTCATTAAATCTCTGTGACAAGGTTACTAGTTCTATTTTCTAGTCTTCCCCTCATCCCTCTAACCACCAATAATCGACTACCTGCGTTGTGCCTACTTCTCTATTCGGGTCAATATGGACACACTGGTTTTTCGGGAAAAGGACCCCAACGTTGTTTAGAATGAGTCGTCCACCACTGACATATGTTATGTAACAGCAGGACTGCTAAATGAATATGTATACATATAACCAATGTACGTTTGGCCTACGAATAATGTGAAGCAGAAACTATTTAAGGGCATATATATATCTAGGATTGCCCTTTCAAAGTGGGGATACGATACCTTAACTTGATGAAAGGGTCTGTGAATCTCCATGATCAGGAAAGCTGTACTAGTCAGGGCTACCATTACTAGGTTGGTTTGCTGTGAGCGATCAGACTAAAGTCTCCTACAATCACCAATCCGCAGTGGCCAGCATGGTGATAAAGATGGACAACCCCCGTGCATGACCAAGGACATGTCTGAGGTGTTTGACCTGCAGTGGACTAGAAACGGCTGCACGAGTTGTTATGCTTTTGTTGATGTTATTGTTGATACCTCTGATTGACTGATAACCTAATTTCCCCGCAAATCTCACCATCAAACTATTGACAATAGCGCATATGGAATCAAATTTGTCAGCAAAGATGAATTTCCAAATAACGCAGCTGTTAAATGAAATGAATA
>NC_090747.1:87262340-87272340 GCF_036898095.1 Palaemon carinicauda
AAATAACGAACTAGACGTATCGTGAATAGATTAGAATAAGCCTTTTCAGGAACTCCAAGGCGTCAATCACGATAAACATTCTCATTTCGGGGGAGATCATCACAATTTCCTACATAACCATTTAGTTATCTAGAGAAATTATAAGATTAAGATATTACATGAGTCTTCAATCACGGTATATAATGGCATTCATCTTTTAAAGGAACTTGGTAGTTTCCTCTTGTTACCTGAAGCCACATTTATTTAAATATGACGTGAAGAATTCATCGATTATATACAACAAAGAATTTATCGTTCGCTTTCCCCCTTTGCCATAAATACGAACTCAACGTAGCTTATGCTAACTATTCATTGAGTTATACTCAATTATGTAGAAGTCCACATGTAAAAATGTGCATATGTATATCTATGCATGTCTAGTTCTTCCACTAAAATGTAAATGATAGTAAATTAAACGAATCACATAACATACACCGCGTTACTCAAATTCTCTGGGAAAGCCTCAATAATAAATCAAAGAAAAATGTATAGATCTTCCACTAAAATGTAGGAAAAATCTATAGTTTTTTTACTAAAATGTAAGAAAAATGTACAGTCCTTTCAATAAAATGTAGGTAAAATGTATAGCTCTTCCACTAAAATGTAAGTAAAATGTATAGTTCTTCCACTAAAATGTAGAATATGTATAGTTCTTCCACTAAAATGTAAGAAAAAGAATAGTTCTTCCACTAAAATGTAACAAAATGTATAGTTCTTCCACTAAAATGTAAGAAAATGTATACTTCTTCCACTAAAATGTAAAAAAAAAAAAATGTATACTTCTTCCACTAAAATGTAACAAAATATATAGTTTTTCCACTAAATTTTTGAAAATGAATAGCTCTTCCATTAAGGTATAAGAAAATTTATAATTCTTCCATTAAAATGTAAAATATATATATATATATATATATATATATATATATATATATATATATATATATATATATATATATATATATATATATATATATATATATATATATATATATATATAGTTCTCCCGCTAAACGAAATTGGCAGCAACCTAAACAAGTCCCAGAACATACATCGCGATACTCAAATTCTGTGGGAAAGCCCAAATCACAAACAGAACAAGAAGAGAAGAAAGAAAACATCCGTGCACCAGGGTATTACGTACCTCCACGTACCGGAGGAATCGCACGCAGGGGATCTAGGCGCACGCAACGAGGTCTTCCATACACGCACCCGCGGGGGGGAAGTTCACGCACAACATCCATCAGGAACACAATCGAGTTACTCTTTCATCTTTTATGCAAATTTTCCTTTAGTCTGACATCAAGAAAATCCCACCAGACAAGGTAATGACATAAAGACTCCTCCAAGGGACCCCACCGAACGATCAATTCTACAAACTCTTGCTCCAAGTTAGGAGGAGGAGGAGGAGGAGAGGGAGAAGATGTTGCAATGTGCAACATGAAAAGATTAAAAAAAAGTCAAATAAATGAAAGAGAATGAGGGTATGATGATAAGGGTAGGCGAATGAGCGGGATAGTATCTGCATGTTTCTGAAACGTGAGTGAGGTCATGTTGGATAACATATTGGATAAAAACAGAAATGGATATTGAAATGATGGAGACGCTCATGAAAATGGATAAAATTTATAAGTTTTAAGTTAGGAAAATAAATCCATTTTGGTTTTAAATTTCAACATATAAATAAACACAGGTGTGTATAAAATTATGAAAAAAATACATTTGTACAAACCCACTGAAACATATGTACGAATTTTTACTCACCCACCACACACACACATATATCTAGCTATCTATCTACCTATATATCTTTCTAAGTATCTATTTATCTATCTATCTATATATATATATATATATATATATATATATATATATATATATATATATATATATATATATACATATATATATATATATATACATATATATATATACATATATATATATATATATATATATATATATATATATATATACACACACATATATACATATATATATATGTATATATGTATATATATACATATATATATATATATATATATATATATATATATATATATATATATATATATATATATATATATATATATAACTTTTTCAGGGAGCATTTTTGGCCAAGACTAAAAAGAATGTACTTGCCTGCAGCGTTTGTCTTACCTTGAAGGATGTGAAGGGAAAATGATGAATGCAAATTGAAAAAGAAAACATGTTGAACCTAGAAATGAAATGCCTACCTAACATATATTGTAAAATAGGTGAGCATGAGAGATGATGGAGTGTTTAAAGATGGTCTGATAAAATGGAAAGAAGAACGATAACTTGGTCAAAAGTTTTTTTTTTCGGATGTGTTATGGGGAAGAGGAGAGGATGACCTGGAAAATTTTGGAACCCTGGAGAAATGGGGTCACTGAAAAGGGAGTTCCATAATATCCAAGAAACAATAGTACTTGAAAATTACATGTCAATCACATATCATGTTCAAAGGTTTTATATGGGGTTTGTGAACCTTGTTTGTAAGTGCACGAATCGATTAGTTTTAACTTTATATATATATATATATATATATATATATATATATATATATATATATATATATATATATATACACATCTATATGTGAGTGTATATATATATATATATATATATATATATATATATATATATATATATATATATATATACACATCTATATGTGAGTGTATATATATATACATATATACATATTTGTGTGTATGTATGTATGTATGTATGTATGTATGTATATATATATATATATATATATATATATATATATATATATATATATATATATATATATATATATACATTCACTTCCCAATGGACAAGCGAAAAGTAATCGTTCTTTGAATTCTGTTTATACTACTACAGGAATTAAAAATACACCTATTGCTATATTATTTCAGCATATCATAACGAGGATATTTAAAAAACAATAATAAACATATAATTGAAAGGTATCTAACGAAAATAAAAATAACTAAAATAACTAGCTAACAAAATATAAAAACACGCCAATACTTTGAGATACAATTTCAGTCTCTATAAACTTATTTTAATGCCTATTACAAACTGCCAGTCAATATGGCCAAAATGCCAAAGGAAATCCATGGAGAAATGGCCCTTAGCTACACATCTCCTACCTAACAATTGCAAAAGATTCCGGCTGATTTATTCCGTGTCGGCATGCAAGGCCCATGGCTAGCAGTGTGTATACCTGTCTGCCTCGCATGGACTAGAAGGACGGATAGCCACTGTCGTTCCGAGAAACCTCCATTTTTTCCCACGTTAATCAGATTAAAAGAGGATCCAAAACCCCGGAGGTACGGCAGAGATCTTGAATATCTCAATTTTGCGCTGCCATGACGCTGCTGCCTAGGTCTGAAGGATGGCGTGATTGTGTGAGGTTTAAACTGAAGCACTTTTACTGTGGAGTAATTTGTTCAAGTCGCATCTACCGCAGTAAAATAATAGATCATATTGTTCCGGGCATGAGAGACACTACTGATCATTTTGACTGATGTGTTGTGAACTTGATCATTGCTCTTTCTGTTTATTTTAAAATGGAGATTCTAGGGCAGTTCTTGCATCATTTTGTTTTTGTTTGATAGAATAAGAAGTACAAATTAAGTTTCCTCATTTACTACATTGCCATGGTTATCAAAGGCTATACAGTAAATTAACAGCTTCCATTTGTAACGAATTAAATATACATGTAACAGAACGGATTCGCTCTTTCCATTTACACACACACACACACACACAAACACACACACACATATATATATATATACATATATAATATGATATATATACATATATACACACACACACACACATATATATATATATATATATATTATATATATAATATATATATATATATAAATATACATATATATATAAATATATATATAAATATATATATTATATATATACTGTATATATATGTATATATATATACATATATATATATATATATATATATATATATATATATATATATATATATATATATATATATATATATAGTGTGAAGCTAATACTCCAATATTCCCATACTCGTTTTATCCAGAAGTATTGAAGTATCTTCCCAGCAGGTTCATCAGAGTATATTCAATTTCCCCGGAATCCAATTTAACGTTCTTTTGATCACTGGGTCAGTATCATGATATTCCATGACATTGAAAGCAGTTAATTATGTTTGTAATTAACCTAATGGTAAGGGAAAAGTCATCGCCTTTAGAATATATTTTTCAGGGAAAAATTAAATTTCCACAAATGATTCAGCAGAAAACTCAGCCTTAATCAAAGGACATTTTTTTTCATAATTAATATAATGATTCTAGGAAAAGGCTATGATAAAACTGATTTGATTGAAAAGTGGACTTGTGTTATTATCAGGCCAAGGAGATTAATTTAATGTTGAAAGTCATCTTGAACGGTTGATTCATGTAAATGTTTTAAGTATCAAATACAACAAACGGCATACATAAAATAATAGGAATTATCAATATATAGATATATATATATTTTTGGGCTCAAGCCATGTCGTCCTGATGGAAGTGTACCAGAGCATTACTGTATCTGTGGATTCTCAGAACGTGCCGTACTCCCCGGAGATATTTATTCCCGGTCGACTAGACCTAGAGACCTAAGATGTTACCGTTATACATCTTTTCAACTAACTATAAACTATGTTAGAGCTTCCTGCCCCCTACAGGGAAGAGTCCTACTAGACTCTGGAAAGTCTCGAAGAGTACATATATCTATGTATGAATACCAGGCAAGCTAATATAGTGGTCTCGCCCTATATTAAGAAAAGCATAGTTTGTATAGAACCACTGCGTCAATATATTGACCAGTAATCCGCACAATACTTGTATTGGACAAAGGTTTATATCCGCATAGGAAGAAACTAATAAAACCGCCCTCGTCCCTTTATGGGACGGAGTCCTCTCATTAGGGGACTTACATAAACCAATGCAACATAGCTTGCAAAACAGAACAATTCTATCAGAATTATCCCAGATAAGATACATAGAATTAAAATGCTCAATTATACCAATAAATTGACACAGGTGAAAGAGACGCAAGGTTCTCAAGAACAAGTTTATTGACAGATAATAAACAGACAGGTTAACAACAAATATATATATTTTTGGGCTCAAGCCATGTCGTCCTGATGGAAGTTCCTATAGGGTAGCTTCCTAGGGTATATTACAACTACGGCGATATTCCCAGAGAATTTACCTTAAGGTACCAGAATTCTAACTCCTGGAGCGAGTATCCCTCGTGAAAGGGATATCGCGACATATCAGAGGACGTATTCTAGACACGTCACATGGCAATCTACGACCTGAACAGAGATTCGTCTCGTAGGAGGGAGATTGACGAGATACGAATTCGGGAAAGAAAAAGGGGAGCCGCTCCCAAGGCTTCCCTATCCCCCGATTCGTATGCGTGCCTGGCGCCAATCCTGGCGCCATCTGTATTCCTTGTAGCGTACACGAGGTGCTACAGATACTGTATGTAGGGAGGGGTCCTACAGCCCTTTCTTAGAAAGGCAAGGGCGGGTCCATCAGGACGACATGGCTATCTCACCCAAAAATAGATTTTTCGCTTCGCTCAAAATCCGTTATATATATATATATATATATATATATATATATATATATATATATATATATATATATATATATATATATATATATATATACACACACATATATAGGGATTACAGGTGAACATATTATATATGGTGTGCAGCTGGGTCCAAAAAACATCAGTAAAAAGGCCATAATTTATTTAGAGAAGTTTTCAAATATTGCAATGTTTATTATCAATCTGTAAAAGATATAAATATAAAATTCTTAAAATTTGTACAATAATTTAAAACATGAGGTCCAACATCATTTATAAATTCAAGTGCTCCGGATGTCCCGGTATCTATGATGGATCTTGCCGAAGGTTGTTGCAAGTGAGATACTGTAGCCATATGGGATACAGCTTTAGAACTGGTCAGAGATTTGGTAACCCTGAATTTTCTAATATAAGGAATCATGCCGCCATTTGCAAAATCTATGTAAACAGAAAACATTTTTCATTTATTGGTGGGACAAAACATAGCGAATTTCTAACTACCATGAGTCATTATACATCAAAAGACTTGATCCTTCTTTAAACTCTAACGCCTCCGCTTCTCCTCTTTCCTTAGCATAACTGAAGTCGTAGGTGGGTTACGTTTTTTACTCATTCGTTCTTCACTTCTATGGATAGTTTGGTGAGCACTGGTTCTCTTATGTTTTAATGTTTTAGTTATTTACGATTTTCTGGTATAAAATCAATAATTTTTAATATTCTTTTACTATTTTGTTTTAAATTATTGTACAAATTTTAAGAATTTTATATTTATATCTTGTACAGATTGATAATGAACATTGCAATGTTCGAAACGTCTCTTGAATAAATTATGGCCTTTTAACTGATGTTTTTTGGACCCTGCTGCACACCATATATATATATATATATATATATATATATATATATATATATATATATATATATATATATATATATATATATACATGTATATATATATATATGTATATATATGTATATATATACATATATATATATATGTATATATATGTATATATATATATGTTTATATATATGTATATATGTATATATATATGTATATATATATACATATATATATATACATACATATACATACACACACACATATATATATATATATATATATATCACTTATTTTTTCTTACAGAAAGATAACCCTAGGCAACAAGCAAAAGCAAAAATATGATTGCTGTTACGTTCTCACTTTAACTACAGAGAAATAGATAAAACCTGGACCTAACTGAACCATCATCACAAAACACTGGTCTATTCTTTTTCTCCAAGATATCTCTCTTACTAATTCCAGATATCTTCCAAAGTTCTCATCCTTTTAATTTTCCTTGCGTCCCATTTACCAAGTAAACAATTTATATTAACTGCTTCCAACTTTTCTTTTGATTTGCATACAAAACCCATATTCCCCATCCATATCGGTTAGTTGGATTACAAATCCCCTTACATATTACAGCCATTCCTATCATATTCATTCCAAATATTTTCCTAATATTTTGCATAACCCTTGCTACCTTCCTAGTGTCACCTATTCTGGGACTCTTCTATTCAACCACTTTTAACTTATATCTTCTTGTAAATACCTAACAGAATCAATGGCTTCCACTTTTCTATCATATATATTTCGAGTCATTCGGCAATATTCCTGGATTCCATCCCTTTTTTCCACATTGGCTACTGCTCACAGTTACTCTTTGCTCGCCTGCCTAACGCTTTCAAACTTTTCCTAGCGTCCGCTATCGGAATCTGCAGGACAACGTTTGATACCCGGCCAAATTACATCGTTCCACAAAAATCGAATACAAAACACTGGTAGATAGCCTACTGTAGTTGATAACAGCTATGACGTAGAAAATACGCTTAGAACCGTCTTTTCAAAATACGTACCAAGATTCGGGGGGTTGACATCTCTGAGAGCCAAGCTGTCATATCTATAAAGCCTCGAAAGGTAATATTCAAAACTTGATTGGAGCTATTCTTCGTTTTATTGACATCGTCATTAATGATATGTTAACGGTGATAAGACGAAACTAATAGCTTCATTGACTTTTTTTTATCTTTCAACATGCAGATTGATACATATTTCGTGTATCACGAGTTCACCGTGGTAATATGTGTGTGTGTATATATATATATATATATATATATATATATATATATATATATATATATATATATATATATATATATTATATATATATATATATATATATTTTGTATATATATATATATATATATATATATATAAGGCACTAGAAGAGTTAGTACACCCAGACCTACATGGCTGAGGACTATGAAGCGTGAAGAAGGAGATGAAGAATGAAGAAGTACTGATTGCTCAAGATACAGGCGACTGGAGAAGTCCAACCGAGGCCCTTTGCGTCAACAGGTGTAGGTGATATATATATATATATATATATATATATATATATATATATATATATATATATATATATATATACACACAAACAACAACCACAACAAATGTAGCTGTTTCTAGTCCAGTCCGAGACAAAGGCCTAAGACATATCAATTCATGTCTGGGATTTCGCCAGTTTTCATCATTCGCTTTCAATTTAAGGTTACCGTTCATTACTATGTCCACACCTCGGAATCTAAGATATCCACGTGAAACACTAAAGAAAAAAAAAAGTCTGAGGGTCCCTTCTTAAGTGCACACACACACACACAAAAAAAAAAAAAAAAAAAAAAAAAAACTTCGCCTTCTCGCCTTTCTTCCTGACCACCCATCTTCATTCTTCTTACATTAATATCAATGCCTTCTCTTATCTATTTTTTTTCTACTTCTTTTAACGTTATGTGAGCTAAATGTAAACAAACCTCTTAAAACCACAAAAACACTGCATGTATATGCTTAAAAGATTAGCAAGGTTAAAAAGTCCAAACACAACACAACAACAACAAAAAACATATAAAAAATTTCCTTAATATGAATAAAATGAATACCCACGTAGGATGTACCTTTGCATGAAGATTACCACCAATAGCACCACAAAGGCACAGGAAGAGTAATAAATAGACTTGCTTGATCCCAAGGGATTCAAGATCCAAAGACCAAACGCTTGATCGGCCCTTTCAATTACAGGATAGTAAATACGTTTGGCCCAATTGCCTCCTAAAATTTCAGGGTGAATTACCGACAGTAATTACGTTTGTCTCTCCACCTAGTGGCATTTCAGGGTAACTAAAAGCCTCGCTACATTTTTTACAATATAATAATATAGGCAATAAAGATATTTTACGTTGTTGACAAAAATAATAATAAATATATCAAATACTAATATTCTTCTTATCTGGATTACTATAATTAATGGTGGAATATAATAACGTGTGGCACCAAAATAAATTGGTTTCACATGGCAATCGAGCACAATACCTTTCGAAAAGTCTTGAACTCGATTCATACATGTCGATTGGTTGATCAGCAACAGCAATAATAATAATAATAATAATAATAATAATAATAATAATAATAATAATAATAATAATAATAATAACGAGATGTCGAAATTTATTTCTATCATCATCATCAGTTCTGATATTATTATTATTATTATTATTATTATTATTATTATTATTATTATGATTATTACTATCATTATTAATACCGGTCGAAATAAAGATAATTAGGTTTACTTAACTAACACTATTCTACACAACAAAGACACAAGAAATATAATTCAGACTTAACTACAAACAAACAAGTGTCAAACAACTAAAAGATAAGAGCCAAATATCAGAAGTTAGAAAGTGCGCCATCCAAAAAGAGAACATGAACGTCAGGAGGAGGACCAGGGTACGGAGACTACGGTTCAGAACATTTATCATCATTCTGTAATACGGAAGAAAAATAGCAATGTCAACGAAATATAACATCCAGATAGGCGACCTACCACGAGCACCTGTACAGAATGCTACTCTTATCAACTGTATATAGCATAACTGTAAGGAGTTGAAGATGTATATTTAAATAATCCAAAGAAAAAAGTAATTAACCTTCAAAAACAAATACGGATTAAATTTTTAAAACGACTAACGTCAAAGATGTATTATGGCATAACTGTAAGGAGTTGAAAATTCATAATTAAATAATCAAAATAAAAAGTAATTAACCTTCAAAAACAAAAACGGATTAAATTTCTAAAACTACTAACTGAAATTCAAAAATGTATTATGCGCTAATATAACTATAGTCCATTTCTTTAGCGAGTCATATTTGCACCGGCTCGCAACGGTGCCCTTTTAGCTTGGAAAAGTTTCCTGCTGT
>NC_090747.1:87282340-87291358 GCF_036898095.1 Palaemon carinicauda
CCTTTTAAATTAAAAAAAAGTTTGAAGCCTTGGAATGAATATTCCTCCCTTTACATATTTTGAAGATTTGTTTTTTAAAAATTTGGGCCAAATGGCCTGCCGTAGGGATCAGAAGATTCTTTAATCGAAATATAAAGCATAAACAAAAATGTAAAACGTGTCATTCATCTTTTACGTTACTCGTAAACGTAAAAACAGGTTTTTGAATGGAAAAAAAATATATTAGTTATTGTAATTACTAAAAAATAAACCTCCCAAAGGCTATCTATCTTTTGTAAAATGCTGTGAATCAAGTCCCAAAGTATTTCGAGAAAGAAATTAAACCTGATGAAACAATTATCTAAATAACCTGACCTTTCAAGTTACAAAATTTTGTTCTTTAGACAACATGCAGATTATGAAAACAAAACTGGAGAAGAAGCACGTTGTTTTGTATACAATTATGCATATCAACAAATGTCGCAAAGAAAAAGTGGAGTAAGATATGGTATCTCAACAAAAGATACAATTCTTCGAAGCACGTATTGCTGACCATTAAGGATCAGTCTTTTAAAGAGAAGAATTTAAAAATATTTCAATTTTGAATTGGTATTAAAACCTATCGAACAGAATTCTAAATGATAGTGTAGTGCAGTACGTAAACAAAATATGAAAAATATAAAATTTAATTGATATCTAAGCAGCCATACTGATCACACATATTTTAAAAATTCTTTTAGCAATCTTAGGAGTTCCAAAATAAGCAGATTATTATAAGATTATACTTCAATAACTATTCCAAAATTTTACATAACGGATATCGTAGACAAAGGGTTTAAGTAAAGCGTAGGTTACAGATGAATCACAATATTACGAAAAGGTACAGTTATGCTAAAATTGCTGAACGATTGTTGTGTGAAAAAAAAGATATATAATCAGGAAGTGTTTGGATAATTGACCAGAGAAAGACCTAGAAAGCTCTCAAAATATAGCTAAGATGTCTAAGTGAGAATGTTTGCCATGTGCGCAGGGTAGGTGAATGTAATTAAGTATGCTGAAAAATAGTATGAAGCAGTTAATGTTGTGGGAAGTTTTCTGTACAAGGGGTTTATATACAATTCAGTACCTAGAATATAAATACCTAATGACCAATACCTTTATTATTATTTCTGTATCCAGCCCTACACACACACACACACACACACACACACACACACACACACACACACACACATATATATATATATATATATAATATACATATATATACATACATATATATATACATATATATATATATATATATATATATATATATATATATTCACACAAAAAAAACCATCAACAAAAAATGTAGTCGTTTCTAATCCACTGCAGGACAAAGGCCTCAGACATGTCCTTATTCGTGTCTGGGGTTAGATCAGTTTTCATCACCACGCTAGCCACTGCGGATTGGTGATGGTGGGAGACATTAATATAATCGTTCACAGCAAATTGCCGATCATGGCGATACGCAAACCCTTTCACCACGTTAAGGTGGAGACCGGACAATTTGCCGTAAACAAATTTGCCGTAGGACAATTGATTGTAAGACATTTTGCCGTAAGAAAAATTGCCGTACGGATATTTTGCTGCAAGGACATTTCGCCGTAAAATGTATATGCTTTGTCATGTATAGATTAAAAAAAAAGAATGAAAAGAGAGAGAGAGAGAGAGAGAGAGAGAGAGAGAGAGAGAGAGAGAGAGAGAGAGAGAGAGAGAGAGAGAGAGAGAAGGGTCGTTATAAATTTTGACACCCGTCGTTAAATGTTTAAACGAGGTCATTACAAATTCGGTAGCTTACCATATATCTTTTTTTTTATCTTAAACCTTTGTATTATCTACTTTTATCAGTTGAAACTTAAACCCCTACGATGCCGTACACTATCAAAAGCACCCAAGGTTGTGATAAGCTCGTAGATGATTCCAACTTCATTTACCGGCAAGAAAGAGAATATGGAGGCAAGGTTTATTGGAAGTGTGTTGAAAAAAAACTGCAAAGCAAGAGTACATACAAGACGGAATATTGAAGAGATTTCAATCTGTAAAACTGTAAGTGAGCATACCCATCTAGCGAACTAGGGCAAACATAAAATGCAAAAAACAATTGCACATATGAAAGAAAATGCACTGAAATCCCAGCTAGCTTCAAGGTCATTGATCAGGTATATACTCTATATGTCAACATAGGACATGCATGCATCCCACGAGTTTACGGTCTCCTTCTGAATAAGACTAAGGAATCTTACGATACGTTTTTTCAAAAGGTTAAAGATTTTTTCGAGTCCCTAGAACCTGAAAATCTAATGATTTATTTCGAACCAACTAGTTTTTTAATTTTTTTCTGACATTTTCCCTTCTGCAAATGTAATAGGCTGTTATTTTCATTTCTATAAGAATGTTTACAGAAAAGTGACAGATATTGGGCTTAAGGTTCGATATCAAAGTGATTGTGCTTCTAATACAAAAGTAAAGTGCCTTATGGCACTTGCATTCATACCGCCTTCAGACATCATTGATGCATTTATAGAGTTGGTTGATGACGATGACTTCCCACAAGAACTAGTTGCATATTTTGAAACTCATTACATTGGGGGAGAGAGAGGGAGGGGACCTCGTCGTCGTAGAGTTTCTCCAACTTTTCCTATCGAACTTTGGAATGTTCATCAAAAAAACCTAGATCAGCTGGCTAATACCAGCAATGGAGTAGAAGGGTTCCATAATGCGCTTCAAGCATTTGTGACCAATATGCACCTAAATCTATGGAAACTCGTCAATGTATTGAAAAATGAAGAATATCTCCCTAAAAAGAAGATAATCGATGCAGAAAGAGGTGAAACAGCAGTCAAGAAACAATACAAAAATGTTTATAAACGCATACCAAGTATTGTCAGAGGTTATGATCAAAATGGAAAGCAACATTATTTACGAGCAATTGCTATGAACTTACATGATTTTTAGCTTTGATTTTTTTTTTTCTAGAAAACTTTTTAAACAGTGTGTGGTCTTCATTTTTTTAACCTTTTCTTATATATAATTATAATTAAATGAATACATGAAAATCAATGAAAAGTGATAAATATACTTGGAGATAACTATATGAATATAGTTACATTGATCTCTAAAAGAAATAAGCTAAAAACTAAAATATACATTTTACGGCAAAATGTCCTTGCGGCAAAATATCTGTACGGCAAGTTTTCTTACGGCGAAAAGTCTTACAATCAATTGTCCTACGGCAAATTTGTTTACGGCGAATTGTCCTAGCTCCGTTAAGGTATCCCCACTCAGATTAATATTATTAAAAGGAAGATATTAACTGGCCCTACTAACATCCGGAAGAAATAATACTGCTTATATTTATGTTAAATAAGTTAATAAAATAAAATATGTACTGTATTAAATACAATGGAAAAAAAAAATAAATAAAATTATGAGGTAAAATGTGTGATATATATAAATCTAAATCTTATCTATAAAACTTATGTTTCTTAAAAAAGTTAAAATCCTCACTCAGAAAGGAACACACACACACACACACGCACACACACACACACACACACATATATATATATATATATATATATATATATATATATACATAGAGGCAATAGATAACCATCAGCCATATAAAAATTTCCCACCCAGAGCATCAAATGTCGGCATAAATTTCGGAGAAAACTAAACCGAAAACAAGAAAGAGCAACGAAGGCGAAGGGCATCAAAAAGGTATTTCCCGTCATCCATTTCCTCTGCGCAAACCAAACCGGAAAGCCAACCAAAGTACACAACAGTTAAGTTTTAGTGGATAAAATGAAACTTCCACTCAAATTTATGGCCGGCAATCTATTTGCTGTGATTTATCTCTCAAAACTTATTTCGCTTAAAGTTATTCCTCGCCAAACCCCACACACGCCACCTCGTAACCTCCCCCAACCCAAAAACTCTCCCAACCCCACCCCCACCCCCTTTTCCCGATCCGTTCGCTTCAATTTATTCCCAGCATTCATCTCAGTGACATCAGCAAATGCGTTTTTATGATACCCGAAAGATTCGGCAAAAATACTCACAAACGAAAAGGAAAAGTGAAGCCAAAAATTCCAAATGGCCTCCCATATATATTTCGCATGGTCCCATTTGGAAATAGTTACCTTTTTTTGATTATCCAGTACTCTATCTTACTAACAAAACTGTACTTCTGTAGAGAATGGTTTTGATGAAATCTACATTTAATATTCATACTAGTAACTAGTGTCGGCGAACATTGACAGGTAGTAATGGATTTCAAAATAACTTCAGTTTATGTTCGCGTATACTAGTGTATGAATATTAAATATTGATTTTATCAAAGCTATTCTCTACAGCAGTACAGTTTTGTTAGTGCACTACTCATACACTAACAAAACTGTACTTCTGTAGATTATCAAGATGATGAGTGTACGCGACACGTCAAAAACGATGGATAAATATTAAGATGGATATGCACAAACGTTGACGCAACCCTCCTCTCTCTTGGGTATGACTATACCATCTCTCCACCCTACCCGAGGGACTGGGAGAGCTGAGCGTGACCAGAAAGAAATATATATATATATATATATATATATATATATATATATATATATATATATATATATATATATATATATATTTATATATATATTTAATGAACGTATTTTAAGATAATTTTATTCAAATTTCTTTCTCAATTTACGAAAATAAAACGCTTGAAATAAAATCCTTTGGCATCGAGAAAATAATTTATAACAAGCTTGCAAAAAAAAAAGAAAAAAAAAGAAAAAAACACCTGACCACGAAATGATTTTATTCTATAAAAGTATTTGATAAAACTCCGGTTTGAAAATGCATGTCTGGTATACATCCCAGCCTGACCATAACCACCAACTCAGTCCTTTTCTGTAGTGTTATCCCTTCATAACGCTGCATTTTATCACCCATTTATTATTTTCTTTTACTTATGATTATAGAAGAAAAGTTTTTATTGTTGTATTCATCAAATTCAATTAAAATTAATTCTTTATTCACATCATCATATTACGTAAAATTACATTACTTTTGTACATCATATGTTTTATTTATGATTACCCACAAAAGAAGAAAATATTGAAAGCATGTCTAAACATTTTCATTACTATGAATCCGAGTTCTAACATGAGTGGTGTTTCAGCCATTTATCCACACTATATTAACATGGGGCAAATGACATGCTTTGCTTATCTTTTATTGACTATTTCACATAATTTCTACCTTTCCCTTATTCATATTCCCCGTTGTCTATCACGTAACCAGCATCTATTTCTTTGACCATCTATCCCTTATTTTCACACACTCATCCACGTCTCCAAGAACCTTTTTCCCTTATTTCGTTTCTTTTTGCACTGCCTCTGTGAAAGCAAAAAGACGCCTTGAGGAATGGTTTTTCAATTTTGAATAAAAGAAGACCTCCCACGTATGCTTCTGTTATTGTGGAGGTGTACCTTGGGTGCAGCGGGTAAGATGTTCTGAGTTTTTTTGTTAAGAAAGTAGGAAGAACTTTCCCAATTCTGTGACCAAAACCAATACCTCACATTTCCCAGGTTGAACAGCATTTGCATAGCTTGCTCGAGACCCCGACTCAAATGGGTCTCCATCCGCTAATCAGCAAGATGGATTGAACTCAAAGTTGCATTCATGCAACGAACTCATACAACTTTGCAAGGCCGCAAGGAAGTTTTCTTCCTCAAGATCACCATTTCAAGATTAAGCAGTCGTCTTAATACAGATGTGCGGATGCACCAGTTAGGTAAAAGCCAAGAAGCGGGGTGAATGCAAACTAACTTTATTTCAACTGAGCATGAGTTTATATACAACCCGTTCCAAGGAAAATCGGCACAAAAATTCAAACACAACGATGCAAAAACATACAGGCCTAAACAAGTTATCAGTGCGAGGGGGGGGGGACGATAACGATAATATAAAAAAAATACAGCACTACCGTTACTGTGTACAAGCGCGTGTGATACACGTGAGGTACACAGCCATGCAACCATAATAACATCAATTAGGTAGTTATTAAAACAACCGACATTGAACCTCTCGGGCTAGTAACATATGGGTCACCAGAACGTCATAATCCCACGCTTTAAAACCAGGTGGTGAGTTTTTGGCGTCTGCCATCCGGTCCTTTTGTATTATAGTCAAATTTAAACGTCTGCCGAAACTCTTAATAGGGAAGTAATGGCAAGAGAGCGTCAGTGGACGATTGAATTTGGTTATCTATACTTTAATAAGAATATCTCTGAACAGTTCAAGTTTTGATATATCTCCCCTTTTCTTTGGCGAAACTTTGAAATAACTATTGGTGCTTCTCAACCACAAATTGACCGCTTAGTGTTACGACCTGATTATATATATAATAAACAATACAGATCTCAGTGCCCATTAAGATTAAAAGAACCCACAAAAGTTTTCTTAAATAGGCCTACTATTGGCAGGCGTAAATAGATTAAATTAAATCTAATTATAAATCAATATTCAAAATAACTTAACAGACCTAGAAATTCGGTAATGAGCAAATGATTGAAGATTAAGGATGAATACAGAGCTCAAAGATCCATAGAAAAGTTAATAATTGATAATAATAATAATAATAATAATAATAATAATAATAATAATAATAATATTGGAATCCATTTGTCAATCATAATGAACTAAGAAAGAAAAATATTTGTAACAATACAAAAGAACAGAGAATAATACTATTGTCATATTTGTACATTACTTGTTTCCCTATCAATAAGATTAAGCTCTTTCTCATCAATGCCGTCCCACATTGATTTCATATTTGATGGAGGCTATTAAAACATTATTCTCCTGAATAGATACAGCATTCCAACGGAATACAGGTAAATAAATAAATAAATATATAATATTTTCACCCCTACACCATAGCCGAGTTAAGAATTTAGTACTATGCTCTTGGATAGGTATTAAATTCAACTTTACTACGTACCTTAGTTTATACATATAAAGAGCATAAAGAATTTAAAAAAAAAAAAATCAAAGTTGCCAGTTATACTAATAATAGTAAAATATTATCAGTGGGTATAACTACAACGGGAATGATTGGTGTTTTTTTTACCCGGTATCTTTCTAAAACGCGACAGGATATTGGAAAATCTGCAGAGTATCATCATGGAAATTCCCTAGGAAATTCCCTATCATCGTGGAAATTCCCTAGGAAATTCCCTCCAAATTTTCCCCAGAATTTACAGCTCTCTATAAAGGCAAAGGTAGTGTGCTACGTATGTTGCCAATGTAGACTAAAATACAAAATAGTTAATTGATTTGTGACCTGTTCTGTTTCTCAAAGGAGCCGTTTCACGTCATCAGAAGTTGCATATTATGTTACTGCCAGTTATATTAATAATAGTAAAATATCATCAGTGGGTATAACTACAACGGGAAAGACTGGTGTTTTTCTTACCCAGTATCTTTTCTAAAACGCGACAGGATATTGGAAAATCTGCAGAGTATCATCGTGGAATTTCGAAGTCTATCCCTAGGAAATTCCCTCCAAATTTTCCCCAGCATTTAGAGCTCTCTATAAAGGCAAAGGTAGTATGCTACGTATGTAGCCAATGTAAACTAAAATACAAAATAGTTAATTGATTTGTAAGCTGTTCTGTTTCTCAAAGAAGCTGTTTCACGTCATCAGAAGTTGCATATTATGTTACTCGCAAAAAACAAAATTTAGCACATTTAGCTATTTCACTGTAGCCATGGGTATTTCCTTTTAGTCTTCACAAATGAAACTAGTGTGAAATGCGTTCCGCTTACGCTGCTTGAATTCTGAACTGTTGATATCCTGATAGTCTAACAAAGACAATAGAATTCTGATAAATCCAGGCAATGATATAACTTAGACCGGCGAATCTAAACGTGGCTTAAAACAACTACTTTGGATAGAGGTTACACTTGTAAATTGGGAAGGAAATTATTCTAGTTTTTTTTTTCTTTTACACAAATTAGTCTTGGTGAACATAAGATCTATCTTGTGTAGAAAAACATTATCAAAGTTAACGAAAATAACTATATAATTTCAGATAAAAGATGAAAATAAAAATAATTCAGTTAGAGCGAGAAAGTAGAACCCACTAACGCTATTCAAACATGAAAGCAAGAGTATCTGAGTTAAACATAAAGCAAACTTAACTAAACGTCATAATGTATTCTGCAATGCTAAAGAGAACATCTACCCGATTGAGGAACTTGGCCTAGAGGCAAATGAAGTGTAAAGACATGTATGCCGACGAATGGTTGACTTTCGAGGGGTATGTTTCATAAACACACTTCAGATGCTACAACTAGCAATAACAATAACATGCATGGAAATAGGAAATTCTCATTAGGCTATTATCACGAAGAGAAATTCAATCTATAATGCACAAATATTCAGTAAATGTTTTCATCGTATATGAGCAAGCACATACACCACACAAACAAATAATATATATACATATACATATACATATATATATATATATATATATATATATCAAATAAGCCATATATTTTTCATACATTAATGTTTGGATTCTCTTAACGACCTCGGGATCAGAGCCCCAGACGAAATCACACAAAGCTTTACACAAGCTTCCCGGACCAGGGTTCGAATCCCGGCCGGTTAGAAGATCTTGTATTTGTGTGATTTCGCCTAGGGCTCTGATCTCGAGGTCGTAAAGAGAATCCAGGCAATAATATATAAACAATATATGGCTTATTTGAATATGAAAAACACGTTTATATGTGCAAAATTTATCATATATATATATATTTATATATATATGTATATATATATATATATATATATATATATAAACATATATACATGTATATGTCCGTTCATATTCACCGTGTGTGTATCAATTTCCTTATAGCTGAATTAGATAATAATCTCTGGCACCATCTTTCACTTATTTCTTTGTGCATGTTGCATAA
>NC_090747.1:87291858-87294358 GCF_036898095.1 Palaemon carinicauda
ATACATACATCCGTTCATTTTCACCGTATGTGTATAAATTTCCTTATAACTGAACTAGATATTAATCTCTGGCACCGTCTTTCACTTACTTCTTTGTTGCATAAGATTTTTCCTAATTCTGACCATCCTTTACATTTAGATCTTCCTAGATTATGCCATCCAGAACGCTGTGCTAGGTATGCACTTAATTCTAAGACTTAACTTCTTCATCATGAGACTCGGTAGGCCTACTACACAGTATTCTAGCTTTATTCCAGCTGAGACCAGATTGTGGAATGATCTTCCTAATCTGGCGGTTGAATCGGTGGTACTTTAGAAGTTCAAACTTGTTGCTAATTCTTTTCTATTGAACAGGTTTGACATAAGTCTTGTTCCATTGTCTATTCAACGTTGTTAGTGATCTTAAAATATTTCTTTTATTTCTCATTTATAGTTTAATCGTCATTCTTTTCCTTTCCGCAATGAGATACTTTCCCTACTAAACCCCTTCAAGGGCTTATATCATACTTCTTTTTGAAATAGAGCTTTATTAATAATAATAAAATAAAAATAATAATAATAATAATAATAATAATAATAATAATAATAATAATAATAATGGTAATGATGATGATAATAATGCAAATAATATGCTTTAAGTCAATCTCCTGAGTCATCAGCAGCCAAACCCTGGCCCTCCTTGATCCTAGCTTGGTTGGAGAGGGGGCTTGGGCGTTTGATCATATGTATATATGGTCATTGTCTAAGGCATTGTCCTGCTTGATAGGGCAATATCACTGTCCCCTGTCTCTGCCATTCATGAGCGGCCTTTAAACCTTTAAGAGGGAAAGCTTTCCAGGAGAGAAATCTTCACCTGTAACGGCAAAATATCTAAGAAACAATCTCCCTACATCTCGTCGACCATCCAGAGTTTTACTTACTTCCATGGGCCGCCGAATTCCAAGTCTATAAAAGGCAATTGCATTTTTTCTCATAGGCCTAAAAAGCATAAAATAGCATTTTCACTACCTCCGCTGCACAAAAAGGTGTAAGGCCCGCCTACTTGAAATTCATGTATGTTAATTCTTCACGGGGCTAATGTATTCATTCTCCAAATATTGGATAAATCAGGTTTTACCTTTTCCTACCATTCTGCCAAGCATCGGCTCATGGGGGGGGGGGGGGGGAGAGGGGAGGGGAAGACAGGAAGACATTCTCCTTAAGTGAAGGGAGAGGAAAGGAAAATGCATCCAATCTTGTTGATTTCTTTCGTTTCTTTACTCACGATGTTATCGACTGAATATATCCACTATTTTATCTGCGGGTGTTATTAAATATATACGCGCATAAATATATTTATATATATATATATATATATATATATATATATATATATATATATATATATATATATATATATATATATATATATGTGTGTGTGTGTGTGTATGTTTATATATATATATATATATATATATATATATATATATGATAAAAATGGAAAAGAGTAAATATATGGTAAAAAGAAAACAGTACAAGCACAATAAACATGCATATATGATCATAGTAAACGAGAAACTAACATACGTATTTGAGTGCACGATTGTACACAATAACTTCACATTACTTTTACTTTGATATAACAAAATTTTACAAAATTGGGCTGTTTTGATTGTTACGTAAACCCCATACAACAAAACATGAATTCATATTATATCGATGCTTAATGGCAATGAACACATTATAGTGTAAAGAGTTGTGTATCAAAATTATGTTAAGATAGATATCACCTTTTAATTTTGGTTAATTCAAAAAGATATTTCCATTTCAATTGGTAAGAAGCTTTCAGATAAAAAAAAAAAAACTATAACATCAATCCACAGCATATTTACTTAATTGTACAGACATTGCTTTGTTAAAGAACTCGGACAGCTCCTATAACGTTTACAACGTTTCCAGAAGGCTAAAATCACAGCCAGAACTTTGATTATTTTTGTCCCTACACATGAGTCCAGAACAAAATGTAACTCAATTTTCTTACAAAAAAGATTTACCGGGGGAAATATATATATATATATATATATATATATGTATGTATATATATACATATATATATATATATATATATATATACTATGCTTTATTAAAACTTCTTGCTGAAATAATCATGTCGAGAACCAATCGTACATGTTTCTGAAAAATAGTTTAGACAAAACTAATAATGTCTTTCATATGGTTCATTTCCGATTATTTCCAATTAGGAAAGTTTATAAGTTATTTCTTTTTAAAATGAATAAAAAAAACTCTTTGGAAAATAAGTTTTCTTGTGGAAATAACAGTAAAAGAAAGAAGATAAATAAAAAAAAAAATCCTCTTAAAAACCTTTCGATGGTATTGAACTTGATAAAAAGGTGGGACTCAAAAAATGGCTCCTACTTTGATTCCATCTATTTGTATTGAGTTTAAAGAAATACAATAGAGAATTTTTTTTTCTATTACAAAGACGGTAAATACATTAATG
>NC_090747.1:87301858-87306858 GCF_036898095.1 Palaemon carinicauda
CTTGTGAGCAAAAGATGGGGGGGTTTGGGGAGCCTTTAAATCTATCTGTTGAGTCATCAGCAGCCATTGCTTGGCCCTCCTTGGTCCTAACTTGGGTGAAGAGGGGGCTTTGGCGCTGATCATATGTACTGCATATATGGTCAGTCCCACTGGGGCCTTGACCTGCTTGATAGGGCAATGTCACTGTCCCTTGCCTCTGCCATTCATGAGCGGCCTTTAAAAAAAAAAACCTTTAAAGAAATGATCTGCGTGACTTTGTTACCGGAGACCCAAAGAATTTCGAACAAGTATATAATTTGAACAAAATAATAAAAAGAAAAAAAAAACAAAAAATCCCATTCCGAACCAAACAAAATTACTTGAGTTTCGTAAAACGTGAATCGGAGAAAAAAAAAAAAAAAAAAAAAAAAAAAAAAAAAACGACCGACCTAAATGTGGGAGAAATACGAACCTGGAAAACCAAGAAGATTTCAATTACCTTGAACAAGGTAAATGAGGACCAGATAGTTCCTTAAATATGCCAAACAACATGATGAATGGAATATAAGCTACAGTTTGCACGGCATTGCCATCCACCTAATGCCGTGAATGAAAATAATCAATGAATAAAGAGCGTCTAATAACCACTTTGAGGACAAACATATGAGGGATTGGATGGAAGTGCTGGAGGGGTTGGGTTGGTGGGGATGGAAACAGGAGAGGTGGCTGTATGTGTGCATCCAAACACGCAAAGGCCAGTTGTCGTCTAATGTCCGTGACATGATAAGAGAGTATATAACCCCGACGTATTAAAAATGAATGTAGTGTTCAGCCTACAAACCACATATACCCAAGGTTCTTTGATACAAACTATAAACACAAGGAGAGAATGTTGACAGGGACATTCTTGAGATAAATGAAGGACACATTTGAAAAAAAAAAAAGCTTCTAATAACACAAGCGAACATACAAAAACTTTAAACAGAGTTTCAGTGCAGATGAATATCCCATTGAGTCCAAGCCAGACATCAGAACTATTTCAAATTCTTATTCTTCATTCCCATAGATATACCTACATTTAGGGGTCAGTTACCTGATGCGCCCTCTCCAATATCAGTTTATATTAGCGATGGGTCAGAGATTTGAATTAGCATGTATAACCACCTGGTTTCAGAAGCTGGATAAACATCTCATAATCTATGAAAGTGGAGGAGTGGAAAGCCAAATACATTACCTATTGGTTAGAGCAGCAGACACAAATAAATGTAATGAACTGTAAATTGATTCTGAGGGAAACAAGTATTAAACATAAGAGTGGCAATGATGGATTTTAAAATGAGAAGTAGAAAACCAAAGAAAAGAAAACGGACACATGGAATTTTTAGTTCGATATGATACAAACATTCCTCAAAACCACAAAAAAAAAAAAAAAAAAATAAAGTAAATTAAAAAAAAAACCGCATCGATTCAGAACCTTGTGAAAGTTGATTTCAAAGATCTCACAGACATAACCAATCTTAAAGCTAAAGATTTAACGACGAAAACATTCACGTACAATACAGCCAAAATCAACAGTCCACCAACATTGCTTTTACAATGTCTTGGCGTATAATAAACGTGGAAGCCCAAAAGAGTATCTAGTTCCGTTAACAAACAAACAAACCACAACTGAAAGCCCTAAAGTCATACTATCATGAGCTCACGCACAAATACACCTCATGTGAAGACATCTGACGAGTTAGGGCATGTATCGTTATCATGTTGTGTCCATGACCGTTTCATGTTTTCCTTCATCTTTAGTGATTAAAATAGATTACAGATTCGGGTCCACTGATATATATATATATATATATATACAGTATATATATATATACACAGTATATATATATATACACAGTATATATATATATATATATATACATACACACATATACACATTATATGTATATATATATATATATATATATGTATATATATACATATATATATATATACATACATATATATATATATATATATAATATATAGTTACAAGTTCACTTTATGTTCAGACTTGTTATTCAATTGTCTATCTTAATTATTGTGCATGCAATTTTTTTTTATATAATAAAAATACAAAGAAAATACTTCAAGCGTTGGATCATGTTTTTCGTGTAACACTATAGTCCATTTCTTTTATCGAGGCATATTTGCACCGACTCGCAGGGGTGCCCTTTTAGCTAGGAAAAGTTTCCTGATCGCTGATTGGTTGGACAAGATAATTTTAACTAATCAGCGATCAGGAAACTTCTCCGAGCTAAAAGGGCACCCCTGCGAGTCGGTGCAAATATGCCTCGATAAAAGAAATGGACTATAGTAAAACACCAAACACCTTAAGTATTACTCTTTGTAAGGCGGCTATTCATATACCACCCTATACGTTTCATCTAATTTCAGAGCCAAAGCTCTGATGTTATTTGATGCACTTGCTTCTCTAAACGAGTATATCAATAGCTTTTTGTTAAATAAAGGAGAAAACAGAGCAGTAAACATAAAAACACAACAACAACTAAAAATAAATTAGGATGTTTGTAAAAAGTAGAAATATCTTCTCGAATAAGTGTACTGTAATATGCATTACTTTTCCATTATTCCCTGCTGGCGTAACACTGCACAAAGAAAAAATATGAAGAAAATAAAAGTTAAATGGGTAAACTTCTGACTTTTCCAATAGTGCGCTTCCATTTTTTCTTCCACTGAAATGAGGGGAAAACGTCTCGGAGAGTGAAAAAACAAAAAAATCCTGCATCTTCAAGTTCTTCAACAAGAATTTCTTTGGTCATTACAATCTATTCTCAGAGTTGCAGACAACTGAAAAGAAAAGTACAGGGGGCCTCTGCTCATCCATTTTCAACCCACCTCTCCCTAATCCTATACCTCCCCCCCCCCCCTTGAACATTGTCAAAAATAAACAAATAATAATGAGGAGGTTGCATGTTTGGGTTGCTAGCTTTACCCAGGGCACCCGTCTCTCGCCTCCGTCACAAGATTTGAGGAGCGGTGTGGGAGGTGGGGTAAGGAAGGGGTGATTTGTGTAGGTGGGTATATGGGTGGTAGAAGGAAAACAGATCTCTATGTAATGAGATGGGGAGTGGAAGAAGAAGGATGAAGTTAAGGAAAATTGATAATGGATGTAGGGGGTAAATGATCAGCAATCAGAGAAAAGGAAAAGAAAATTCATCAATGAGCTCTACATATATATATATATATATATATGTATGTATGTATATATAGAAATACATACAGTATATATCTATATATATATATATATATATACAGTATATATATATATATATATATATAATATATATATATATATATATATATACACACACATATTATAAGTGGGAATTAGGGGAGAATCACGAAGTGGTGAGGAGAGAGTGCACTTAGGGAAAACGAATAGATGTCGTATGAGGTGGAATATAGGCAATACAAACAATACGAAAATACACTGGTAAGCTACACAAAGGAGACAATAAAATAATAAAAAAAAAATGAAAATCAAAAGACATGACTAAATTGACGGCAAAATAATACAAGAGTTAAACAAAGGAGATCAAACAAGAAGTGAAGATACATATGAAATGTATGACATAAAATAACCAAAGAAAACAAAGGAAAGAAGAGTAATACAGAGAATAAAACAAAAGCATTATTACGCACCGTAATGAAATAAACACCTCTTCCCCTTCTTGTATATTTACACGGGAGAACGAACTGACGAATACGGGAAGAGACTCAGAAGATGAGATGAATGCGTAATACTCCGGTGCACTGGATAAATAAATGAGAGAGAGAGAGAGAGAGAGAGAGAGAGAGAGAGAGAGAGAGAAATTCAGTTATATGTGAAAGATCAAATGTAAGATGACTTGTTAAAAAAGAGGAAGAAAATTAGTGAAACGGGAAAAAATAAGCGGAAAAGTTGAAGGGAGTAGATAAAACAAAATTGATAAAGATGGAATATATAAAAATACCTGTTGGGTGTAATGGACAGAATGCATCACAAACGGAGAAATGAAATTTGAAGTACAAAATTAAGGGAATTGACAACACAACATTAACGATAATTGATTCAGTATTTTTTTTTACTCGAAATTTTTAGCAATTACTGATGTAAAATATATAATGCATTAATGCCTAAATGCGTTACCAATGATAAAGAGGGAGGTATTAAACTATACAATGCACCAAATAATAATTAATAATACGTTTTATGGTACTGAAGAAAAGTACAAAAACTTTTCTTATAGAAATCATTATGAATTTATGCAAAATTTCTCAAGCTATAACAAAGGGATAATTATAATAAATTTATATGTATTTATGCTTATATATATATATTTCACCTATCTATTTAATAAACTAAGTAAGAGGTGTAGATATATAATCAGACAAATGCCATCGATAGCAAATAGCGAGTGAAAAATTATATGTCTTAGACATTACAACTTGAAGAACCTTATGTTTTCGGGTGTACGTGTTAAAATCACGGTAATGAGAGAGAGAGAGAGAGAGAGAGAGAGAGAGAGAGAGAGAGAGAGAGTTACGATCCCCAGAAGCAAAAAAGGTAACATTTAAACATATACATGCTGTACATATTATGAAATTACTTGTAATAACAAAGAAACCTTTGATGGACCATATGGACATGAGTGTCTGGATTCTGAACAACTGGATCAGGAAAAAGAAAAAAAAAGTGTGGTCCCAAAGCTCACTATCATTTTTTTAAAGACAAGGAGGTTAGCCATGGTGATGGTGAAGAGCAGCTGCATGGTTGGATTTTAAGAAAAAGAAGCTAATTCTCCTATTTGCGTGCGAGTTATGAATATGAATGCCAATGGAGGAATAGCTGTGGAAGATGGTGAGATGAACTGATTGTGCAGTCTATGGATAGTAAGGGATTTGAAGTCTAAAATATGTAACCTTTTATATTGAATACGCTGACATAAGTCTTTTTATAGTTTACATATGAAAGATTT
>NC_090747.1:87311858-87321858 GCF_036898095.1 Palaemon carinicauda
TATTTCTCCCAAAATAAAAATAAGTTTGGAATTAACTATAAAAATCTGGATGGAAAAAAGTGAAAATGTTTTAACTTGAAACGATTAAAACAACTATTTCTTTAGAGAAAATAAGGCTTCGTATATTTCTCAAGAATTTTACACGACAGTTAAAAAGCTGATTGGAGTACTGGAAACAGATGTAAGGTAAATTTTGCACTAAGGCGCTATCAATCCCTCTCTATTACACACACACACACACATATATATATATGTATATACTGTATATACATGCAATCACATATGTAAAAATTATACACACACACACACACACATATATATATATATATATATGTGTGTGTGTGTGTGTGTGTGTGTATAAATTTATATGCATTTATATACACATTTATATACAGTGTGTATGTATATATATATATATATATATATACATACATAATCCCGGCCCAATCAATCACTCACCGCTGAAACAATGCATCGCATAATCCTTCGCGATAGCAACACCAGTGGCATATTTCGGAACGCTTCCGGCTGCAGAGGAAAGAGAGAGAGAGAGAGAGAGAGAGAGAGAGAGAGAGAGAGAGAGAGAGAGGACAATAAAAACAAAATCCCGAATGACGGGATTCACTTATTAAGCGCCTGCTATTCCCGCCAGGGTTCCCTCTAATCACTCCTGCATCATTTCGGCATCCATGGATAATAGACAATATATCAGAAAATATTGAAAAATAATTGCGTTCCGGAAATCAATTACCGATACGGTAGGGGGTGTGAGATGAGAGCTTTGCGTGAGGCACCACGGAAGAGGGAGTGTTTTGAGGGGAGGGGGAGTGGGAGGGGTTATTATAAGGTAGGGGGGACTGATGATGGGAAGGAGTATGTTTGCTTGGTTATTTACTTATGGCGTGTGCACATGGTGGTATTAGATATGATAAACATACTTTCCTGCTTGACTAAAGATTGTTACACATTTTAAGACCAAACCAGAACTAGTAAGTCTTTCAAAGTGAACAAAGCAAACTAGGAATGCTCTAGAAACCTATACTTCTGTTTGAAATCTAATAGGTTTTATAATTAGTCACACTACTTATTAAATATTAAAACTTAATCAACTCCAATAAGCATTTACAGTCAAAATTTTGTTTTTTTACCCGCTCAAGATATATTAACCAAATATAATACAAGGATTCCACTAGGAAAAGAAATATCCGAATACAGTATATAAAACCATTAAATCCTTAAACGAGGTAAAAAAAAAAAAAAAAAAAAAAGTAATTGAAAGTTAAAATCAGGCTACATTATTTGAGAAAAATTCACATCATGCTACCGAAGTATCCTCTAAATATCAGTTATATTAGCGTTCAGAATATAACTGGTGACCTACAATTACGATTTTGTTAAAAAAAAAAAAAAAAAAACTCAGTAAAACATATATATACAACAAACCAGTAACATAATAACAACACAGTAATATCACGGAGGGCAGAAATGGCAAATGTCGTCTCTGGGCTGTTATATTCTGTCTCAAAGCTTCTGTGTCTTTCACATCTATTCATTTCTTTGTAGGATCGCTGTTTCCTAATAACATTTTAACATACATGGTCTCAGAGCTGAAAACATTCCTTGATAAAAATAAAAGATAAATTAGGTTTAAAACCTCCATGAAGAGAATAAAGTTGAAAACATCTCTTGGATACGGGGGCAGCTTGAAACCTTCATTGGAAAAAGGTAGCACTGCAAATTTCTCTCAATAAAGGATTGCGTTGAAATCTTTACAAGAAAATGGTCGAGCTGGAAACATCCCTTAAAAAAGGTGTAGGTTTGAAACCTATCCTAAAGAGGGTAGATTTAAAAAAATTCTTTGAAAAGGGTTTAGCTAAAAACTTTTCAGGAAATAGATACCTTACAAAGTTCATGAAATTATTTCCGTTTTCTTTAAAGCGTCCATTGTAAGAGTATACCATGAAATTATTTCCGTTTTCTTTAAAGCTGAGACAAAATAAATAACACACACGCTATCGTATCAATATATATATAACGTTGAAACCACCCTACGAAAAAAGTAGAATGAAAACATTCATTGCAAAGAGGCCGACTTCGAATTTCCTAAAATGGGTAGATGAGAAGTGCCTTGAAAAACCCTCACTGAGAAAAGTCCTTTTTTTTTTTTTTTTTTTTTTTTAATTCAACCGCTACTTAATATCAACCCTCTTCACATTCTGTCCTTTGTACCCTGCTCTCTTTGTCCTTTTTCCAACATATCAATTATTAAATCCTCTTCCCAATTGAACTTTAGCCTTCCCCTTCTCTTTCTTCACTCCACCTCCACGTTTTATGACCCTTTTACAAATATGGTTCTGTTCTCTCCGCATAACTTGACCATTTTTTTTTTTTTTTTTTTTTGCGAAACCTTCCTCAATACTTTCACTTAAAGGTTTAAAGGCTGCTCATGAATGGCAGAGGCAAGGGACAGTAACATTGCCCTATCAAACAGATCAATGCCCTAGAGACTTCTATGGAAGTTCCCCTAAGAAAGTAATTTAATCCTATACCTTCTTGTTACTTCATACAACCATCTCAACATCCTAATTTCTTCCACTTCAATTGTTTGTTCTTGAGACTTCTCTCTCGTCCACGTCTTGGCCCCTTAGACCATTGCTGGTAGTTACTTTCTTCGTAGATAGCGTGGCCTTTCCGGCAAGACACAGGCTCTTTGCAGATTTGCTGCCCATAGTATGTTATTTTAATTGTTCATTACTTCTCTTGTAGTTTACTTATTTCCTTTCCTCACTGTACTATTTTTCTCTGTTGGAGACATTGGGCTCCTGCTTTTCCAACTACGGTTGTAGCTTAGCTGCTAATAACAACAACAACAGCAACAACAACAACAACAACAATAATAATAATAATATTAATAATAATGATAATAATAATAATAATAATAATAATGATAATAATAATAACAAGAGTCGTGTATGGCTTAAGATCTGTGGTGAAAATGTCGTAAAAATACGTCAGTTTGTTTTAACATTATCTTCAAAATGGCGAAAATGCAAATCCGAATCTAGAATCCGGATCCGGATTATCTCCAAAAGTTAATGGGGTAAGCCATGACGTAAGATCTATCTGTGGTGAGAATTTTGCCAAAATCCGTCGGGTAGTTTTGACGTAATCCTGTCTACAGACAGACAAATAAATAAATAAACCGACTCGATAATATAAAATAGTAATAATGATAATAATAATGATAGACAGAAATTCTCAGCAATGGGGTTATCACCCTCAAATTATCGTAGAATGTCTGGGTACACTACTATTTATAAAATAAGATTACATTACCTAATCGAAGGAAAATTCTCCGAATAACACAGAACGAACCGAAATCTTCTACTCCTTGCTTTCAAGAACGTTATATACAATGCGAGAGAGAGAGAGAGAGAGAGAGAGAGAGAGAGAGAGAGAGAGAGAGTGTGTGTGTTCTCTGAGAAAAAGGAAGGCCAAGCATACCAAATTCATTCTACTTCCCAGTGAGCGCAAGAGAGGCGAAATGGCATAATATATTCTATCTCACTCTCATGCTATTTGCAATGCTCTTACATCCTTATTGCTCACGGATTTGAATCTGAAAAAGCAGGGCACAGGGCAACATTCTCTCTCTCTCTCTCTCTCTCTCTCTCTCTCTCTCTCTCTCTCAGAATCTTTAGGTTGATTTTAATTTTTCATAAGCCGAGATTTATTAATAATCAGAATTCTACTTTTCTCGTTATTAATTTGTTTAGCTGTAACTACTTTTGTACACCCATTTACTATATAATCTTTTAAATCTCTCTTGGGATATTCAATTACTTGACAATATTATCCATCATTATTAAAATTAAAGTTCCTTTTCCAACAAAGCATTTTAATGATGAATAACATTCATTAGGAAATCAAAAACATCAATGGGTCGATTTGGAAAGATATAATCATCATATCTAGTATTCATCTGTGTGATGACGTGAAATATAAATATTAACATCGTTAACAAAATTAATGTCTATTGACGAACCATTTAAAGGGTCTTATGGTCCATTCGCACAAAACCAGTGTATATTAGGACTGAGTACCCTGCTTCTCATAAGTCCTGCTATCAATGTGGATGTCATGAGATTCAGGTAATAAAAGTTTGTGGCAGGCATAACAACTTTTATTTGTGTTCGATCTACCGGAATCCAGACATGGATGATTCTATCTTCGATTGTCTTCTTATCATTATGGCTAAGATACAAGAAGATGATAGAAAGGCTTCTTTTGTCTTTGTTGGTGATTTTAATGCTCACCATAGGGAGTGGTTAAGTTCTATCTCTCCTACCGATCGCCATGGCTTAAGAGCTTTAGACTTTGCCTCTGAATCAGGCTGTGAGCAAATTATAAATGAAGCTACTCACAGGTCTGGTAATTGCTTGGACCTCGTATACACTGACTCCCCTGGCGTTATAACTAGTAAGGTTGGTTCTCCAGTCGGGACATCTGATCATGCCTTGATTTCATTATTAGTGAAGACTGAGCAGCCTGTCCCTGATATATCATATTCTTGTAAAATTTATATGAAATCCCAAGCAGACTGGAATGGGATTTTACATGATCTTTTGTGCTTGAATTGGTCACAATTATATAATAGTGTAGATCCTGTTGTCCCTTTGAATGAGAATCTAGTCAACATAATTGATAGGCGTATCCCTTCTCGTATACTAAGGTACCGAGTGAAGGACAAACCGTGGTTCAATGATGATTGTAGACGTGCTTATTTGGAGAAACAGGAGGCCTATCATCTTTGGAAGGGTAACAGATCAGATTTGACCTGGAACAACTATACTCAGCTTCGAGCTTTTGCTCAGAGAGTTTATGCCTCGACTGAAAAGGAGTACAATTTAACCATAAAAGAAACACTTTCTGGTACAACTCAGGAACATAAATGGTGGTCTACCCTTAAATCTGCACTCTTTGGTGTAGATGCAACAGTTCCTCCTTTACTTAAACCAGATGGATCAGTCACTCACTGTCCAAAGGAAAAGGCCACCCTTTTGGCTGATGTTTTTGACAGTAAACAGAGTAATGAAAAACTTGAACTTCCTCCTTCCTGTTTTCCTGAGGCTAAACTAACTAGTTTAGCTTTTCCATCTCGTGAGATTAAAGCTCTGTTGGTGGAGCTTGATGCTTATGGAGGTGTAGACCCAAATGGTATTTTTCCTTTGTTTTTTATAAAGACAGCAGATTTCTTAGCTCCAAAGTTATCTGTTATTTTGCGCAAGTTAGCAAGAAGAGGAGCTTTTAGCACTAGTTGGAGAATTGGTAATGTTACTCCTCTATGTAAAAGTGTTTGTGGTAGCTCAAGTCCCACTGATTACCGCCCAATTTCCATAACTCCCATATTATCTAAAGTTTTTGAACGTCTTATGGCAAAACGTCTTAATAGGTTTGCTGAAGGTAATCATTTCTTCCCTAGTTTGCAATTTGGTTTTCGTAAAGGCCTTGGAGCATGTGATGCCCTTCTTACAATCTCCAATGCTGTACAGAAATCCCTTGTTTGTGGTCGGGAAGTTCGTATGATTGGCCTTGATTTTAGTGCTGCCTTTGACCGTGTTAATCATGAGGCCCTTGTTTTCAAACTGAAACAGTTGGGAGTGGGTGGGTCGTTTCTTAGCATTATTATTGATTTTTTAAGTAATAGATATCAAAGAGTTGTTGTTGATGGGCATCATAGTGATTATAGGAATGTGATATCCGGTGTTCCACAGGGTAGTGTTCTTGGCCCATTACTTTTCATACTATATACACATGACATGTGGTTTGGCCTAGAAAACAAGCTTGTTGTATATGCAGATGATGCTACTCTCTTTGCATCAATTCCATCCCCTGAATGTAGATCTAGGGTTGGTGAATCCCTTAATAGAGATTTAGCTAGAATTAGTGCATGGTGCAAATTATGGGGTATGAAGTTGAATCCTAACAAAACTCAAAGTATGATTGTAAGTAGGTCAAGGACGGTGGCTCCTCAACATCCGGATCTCAGTATTGATAATGTTTCTTTAAATATGTATGAATCTTTCAAAATTTTAGGTGTGATTCTCGACAGTAAATTTACTTTTGAGAAACACATAAGGTCTGTGTCTTCTTCAATTGCACAAAAAATAGGCTTATTGAGAAAGTCTTTCAAGATTTTCGGTGATCAATCTATTCTGAAGAAGTGTTTTAATTCTTTCATTCTACCTTGTTTTGAGTATTGTTCTCCTGTCTGGTCTTCAGCTGCTGATTCTCATCTTAATTTGTTGGACAGAAACTTACGGTCTATTAAATTTCTTATTCCTGATCTAGATATTAATCTCTGGCAACGTCGTTCAATTAGTTCATTATGCATGTTGCATAAGATTTTTCATAACTCTGACCATCCTTTACATTCAGATCTCCCTGGACAATTCTATCCTGTTCGTAATACTAGGCAGGCAGTTAATTCTAATAGCCAGGCCTTCTCCATCACGAGGCTCAATACTACGCAGTACTCTAGAAGTTTTATTCCAGCTGTTACCAAGTTGTGGAATGATCTTCCTAATCGGGTGGTTGAATCAGTAGAACTTCAAAAGTTCAAAGTTGGAGCAAATGCTTTTTTGTTGACCAGGCGGACATGAGTCTTTTTGTAGTTTATTTATGACATATTTGTTTTTGATGTTGTTAATAGTTTATATATGACATGTCTGTTTTGACGTTGTTACTTATTTTAGAATTATTTATTGTTAATTTGTTCTCTTCATTTATTTATTTCCTTATTTCCTTTCCTCACTGGGCTATTTTTCCCTGTTGGAGCCCCTGGGCTTATAGCATCTTGCTTTTCCAACTAGAGTTGTAGCTTGGATAGTAATAATAATAATAATAATAATAACATAAAGAAAAGTGAGATCACGAAATAACTACAAAGATCTCATTTGAGGTATTATCCAGTGTATTAAAAAAAAAAAAAAAAATTTTTCTTTGCACCTTCATTCACCTGGAAATGTGGCTCAAGGAGAAGATTTCCTTCTGGTTCTCAATAATTCTTAGGAATGAGATTGTTGGCCCTTTGCCTTGGTCACCGCTGTTCAAGAGGATTATGTGACAAAGATATATTGTATTTCTTGTTGGTCACTGACCCCACCCAACATAGGTTACCTTTGTTGAGAGTGAGGTGCCTGGATAAACCCAACCTGTCTCTGAGGAAGTCTCAAATGGTGATTCTTGTTACCCATTTACAGCAGTGTGGACAGAGCTTTTGAGCTAGGAGCAATCGACCGACCAAGTAACGTGAACTGAGCTGGTATCATCATCATCATTCATCATCATTGACAGTTTTATGTCAGCCTTTCCCTTGAGATGGTTTGAAGACTAATATACTCCCCTTTCGATCTCATGCATTTCCATCATAATTTGAATCGGGTCCAGGTTTACACTTACGCCATTCTACATAACTCTACCACCCTTCCACAGCTCACTACTCCTCTTCCTATCTTATCACATGTACGTGTCATCTCAAACTTATAATCTTTTGGAAGTTTCCCAATATTACACGGATCTCTATACAACCGTCGATGAAAACGGTACAAGCTTTGTATAATTTGACAAATATGAGACATTTTGAGCGAAATTTTTGAGGTGACGTTGCTTAACTGTAAATCTAATGTGATTATGATTATGCTACAAACACATCATAATACGTATTCTACAGTAAATATATATATATATATATATATATATATATATATATATATATATATATATATACTGTGTATATATATATATATATATATACTGTATATATATATATATATATATATATATATAATTTGTCTTATAAATGCAACAAAAATTTCCAGTCCAAGTATTTTCTGTTATTTGTATAAAACATTTTACAGTTCATTTCAAATTCAAGACATCATTCAGCACAGCCATTAACCCCTATCCCATTAACTGACTGAATTTTATGATCAACTAACTCCCAGAATATATTTTCTCAACTCACGTCTCTCCTAAACGATGCCTTTAAAAAATTATACACCTGCCAAAACTACCATCTCGACCCCACCTCTCTCACTCTCTCTCTCTCTCTCTCTCTCTCTCTCTCTCTCTCTCTCTCTCTCTCTCTTTCTCCTCTTATCCCTTTAAGCTTCATCTCAAGGAGCTCACTCGTCATCTATGCCTTATGAAATATAGCTCAAGAGGTCGGACCAATCGACGAGGATGAAAATAACGTTGCCATTCTGATGGAAAAGATATTTTGAGTTGAGACGCTGCAGGGAAGATACAGGAAAAGGTTAATGAAGAGGATGGGGGAAAACGGATTAATAAAAAGTACTATGATTGAATGACTTGATTAAATTTAGTTTTTATATGGTTAATAAGTAGATGCTCATAAATTTAACGTCTGCGTGTTTACTTATGTATGTACACGAGCATATATACATTTCCATAAGCCTTTTTTCCCTTTATAGGAGGTGGTTTCAGAAAAGCAGAGGCTAGGTTTATGGAATAGAGAATAGGTATGAGAAGTCAAGGGAAAGGGCTTGATACATCCTTAAAAATATATGAAAACAAAACCTGATGATTTTACCCTTCTAAAGCCAGCCATCAAAACTGGAAAAGAATGTATATATATATATATATATATATATATATGTATATATATATATATATATATATATGCATACATTTACCAATAACCTACATTTTCTTGTAAAAAGCACGTCGAGACAAAATTATACTTACAGATCATCTCAATTGCAAGGCTTACTGAGGAAAATGCACTCTGACTTTTGTTTCTGATTATTAATCAAAATATAAACGTGGAAAATACTTCAAGTAATATTACACTTTGCCATCAAGACTAAAAAAAAAAATATGAACACAACAGGTTCACCTTCATTTAATAACTTTTTTTATCTTGCCGTGTACAAACTTCCTGTAGCCACCGTGGAAGCTGTGGGCTATCTGCGTGATAAATGATACTTTTCCAGAAAAGGAGAGAGAGAGAGAGAGAGAGAGAGAGAGAGAGAGAGAGAGAGGAGAGTAGAGAGAGAGAGAGAGAGCTATTTCGAAGAATAAAGAAACCGAATACCGAGCAAGAATAAAGCATAGTAAACAATTTTTCTTCACCCAAGGGGTTAACTACTGCAATGTCATTGTCCAGTGGCTACTTTCCTCTTGGTAAGGGTAGAAGAGACTCTAGCTATGGTAGGCAGTTCTTCTAGGAGAAGGACATTCCAAACTCAAATTACTGTTCTTTAGTCTTGGGTAGTGCCATAGCCTCTGTACCACGGTCTCCCACTGTCTTGGGTAGAGTTCTCTTGCTTGAAGGTACTCGGGCACAATATTCTATCTCATCTCATTTCTCATTTCATAGTTTATATAGGAAATATTTTTTTAATGTTACAGTTCTTAAAATATTTCATTTTTCCCTGTTTTCTTTCCTCACTGGGATATTTTCCCTGTTGGGGCCCCTGGGCTTATAGCATCTTGCTTTTCCAACTAGGGTTGTAGCTTAGCAAGTAATAATAATAATAATAATAATAATAATACAGGGACACCCAATATAGATTATAGAGCATACCTTCGACACACCAAGCAGTCTTATTTTGCTCCTGACTCAACTACGTACTTACACTTCGAATGTGTTTTTTTTTTCCCAAATCTAATAGATTTGTCCTTGGGTCATACCCCCCATATCCACCAAATATCGCTGAAATTGGTTCAGAAATTTCTGCATGATGCTGTTAACAAACAAAAAATAAACTAACAAAATATTTACAATTTCCTTAACATTGCGAATATATTCTATGTAATGCTTTGTACTTGTACTCTGATGTACTTTATCCAAAATGTTACATATTAATTCTTGGGTCATACCCAACACGACAACCAAGTTTGGTCACAATCAGCACAGTGGTTTGTGAGTAAAGTTGCCTTCAAACAAGCAAGCAAATAAACAGATTAATAAGCA
>NC_090747.1:87331858-87366858 GCF_036898095.1 Palaemon carinicauda
AAAAAATGCTACTTCTTATATGATAGAAATTTCCGCATTCATGATCAATCTAGAACTGCATTTTAGCCGAATTATATCTTAATTCTCTTTATTTCTAATGCACTGCAATCTCTCCCAACTTGAAATATGATTAAAAAGCCCCAACCTTTGGCGATCGCACGTTTCAAAACATTGTTGGGCGTTCAAATTGCTAAAAATATTATTTACAAAATCCTTAAATGAAAATTAATATATCTGTTTCATCAAAAATAATTAGGCACTTGTTTGAAACGTAAGTCTATTTTTTAGGCAATTGAGTTTAAATCTAATGTCAATTTGCTTATATTTCAAATACTGCTCTCACATTTCACGGTTACATTTGTTTTGCAGAAGAGGGATAAAATAAAAAAGAATGAAGGTATATCAACTGTTCTCTACAAAGACGTTATAGTATTTAACTATTCTAAAGATACACTGAATTAAAAGGACATGGAATTCTAAAATCCCCCATTGGAAGAAGGTAAGTCCTTTTTTTTTCACTTTGGCTTGGGTTAGAAAATAGAATTATTGGTTTTCGATAGCCGGCCCAATCACCCGGTAACTGATTAATAAAAAGTTAAGGCACTAGAATAGAATAAATTGGGAAATCAAGTAAAATCTATCGGTTAATTCTTTGTATGATATTATATTTTTCATATTTATAGGATTGTTCTCTATCAAGAAATAAGTAATCCTACATGAATTATTTTGGAAGAAATGATATTAAAGTTCCTAAACATTGAGTTATCTAATAATTTCTTTATAATGTTAGAATTAGGAATTAGAATCAAAATCTTTAGGTATATCCAATAAACATGTTTGTAATGTGGAAAGTATTTCTCCACGACAAACGGCGTCAATGAACTTTATTGTCAGGATACCAGAAAATTTCAAATCAAGCAATCAAACTCCATGATAAACACGGCTTACGATTAAAAATTATGTAATATATTGTATGCATATGAATATATTGTTTAAATATACACTCATGTTATTTTGACCATTAACTTCGGCGACACATGCTAAGCAAATACACACACACACACACACACACACACACACACATATATATATATATATATATATATATATATATATATATATATATATATATATATATGTAAATATATATATATATATATATATGTATATATATATATATATATATATATATATGTATATATATATATATATATATATATATATATATATATATATATATATATATATATATATATATATAAGACAACCAATATCTTTACTGCATAAATATATTAAACAAAGCAGTGAAAAATATAAATTACCCACAAACTCTTGTGTAATTCAACCAATTGGTCGTCAGTTTAAGCTTTAAATTAACAACCCTTCCTCACACACACACACACACACACACACACACACACACACACACACAAAGAAAAAAAAACATGCAATTAATCCACTGAAAACAACTGAAAGATACTGCTTTGCCTGTATGATATAACATCTAAAAATTTAAGAATAGTGTAAAGCTTTCGCATTTAGAATACGGCCGTGAATGTATATCGGTTTGTGAAAACCAATTTTCAGATATGCATAAAATATGAATAGTGCTATATACGTTTGTAACTCTCTTATTCCTTACTTCTACAAACTCTAACAAGAACGTTACAATAAAAATTGATTTGAAAGTGGCACAATTAAGTTATTTCTGATGAATAAGAAAATTATATATCTTACTGTTATTGATGAGCAAAATGGTAAACAAGCGAAGTTACTTCGAACCAAAATAAAAGCTAAAAATATAGAATATCATATAGAAAAGTATTGGAACAAAACACATGTTGGATTAACTCCAGCACTTTTCCCTAGCCGGCTCCCCCAAAATGCCTTTGTTCTGGAAATAAATAAATATCGGTACATATTGCTAAACTTTAATAAAAATATTATTTTTTTTTTTTGCAAACAACTACTTATGGTCATAAACAAGAGAGGAAAAAAGCTTTCTTGTTTTATATTAGAATAATCCCTCACTTTAATACCTGCAGAACACATGAATTAATGATGTGACAGTCCTAACACTCAAGTCAGGAAAACCAGTATAAAGAAAGAAAGGGATTAGAAATGCGTCCCTTCCCTATATGAGTTTGAGGAAATTGTATGCAACAAAAAGTAAAAAAAAATGGAAATAAAACTGAAGTCTAGCGGAAAACCCGCATACCAAACAACATAATCTTCAAATGCTTAATAGTTAATTCTAAGGATGACATCGACTAAACAAAAATTTCCAAATAAAATCCCTTCTTTCTTATCCACAGCCCTTCCCGCTCATCTACTGTGTTAATTACATCTTAATTTATATCCGAATTTTCATCTCTCTTCGCACTCAAAATTCGAGTTTTCTTTCAATCTTACCAACACCCCACTCTCAACTTGTTTGCTTTTAAATTCAAATAACACAGCACTCTCTCTCTCTCTCTCTCTCTCTCTCTCTCTCTCTCTCTCTCTCTCTCTCTCTCTCTCTCTCTCTCTCTCTCCTCAAAATAATATTTACTATCATCACGACAGCCGCACCACCTTTCTGCACTTGTTTTACCGCCACTCCATATGGCATTCGCAACTCTCATTGTCACTTGTATAAGCATTAAATCCAAGTGGAGTGCGTACTGCTATGAAGGGTTACGGCCAGACCGGGAGTCTGCACAATATGGGAACCAACAAGAACAGAGCTTACCGAAGCGAGTTATGTCAAGAAGTTCTAACAGGGCCATTTAGTGGCTTGGCCCAAATCAATTAATAAGTATTGTTAATAAACTCATGGACCTATTTATTATCGGACATTTCTTTTACTTCTATTTTCATACCATTCATGTAAAGGTGAAGGCAAAAAAAAAAAGAAAAAAGAAAAAAAAAAGGGGGGGGAAATAGATTATCAACTTCGCATTAAATAAAAAGCATTTCGTATAAACCAGTATGCAAGAAATTTGAAAACGTCAAGTCCCTAGATGTATCCGAAGAAGTTTAATTTTCTGCCATTCGCAAGAACAAAATCTCGAGTATACTGTATATATATATATATATATATATATATATATATATATATATATATATATATATATATATATATATATATAGATAGATAGATAGATAGATAGATACACTGTACATGCTCAATGAGAGATATGTCTCAAGAATTCAATATCATATTTTCAGGTAGTATTTAAAGCTATTATTGATAATCTTATGCACTATTCCACCCTTTATGCCACCAAAAAAACTAATTCACTGCGTAGATGAAGACACAAAGGATATCTAGGTAAACAGTCCTGGTTGCCTCGCCACGCCCAAAATCATTTTAGTGGGATAAGGCTGAACTTCTTAACCAAACCTAAAATTTTGAGGTAAAATTCTGTCTATTATCTGGAACTTTTATTTACTTAATAGCAGCTGCGTTGGAGGTTAACTTGATATACAATGCCCATTTAAATACATTTTAATCCTCTTTATTGTTCACTGCCTCTTAAATCATCACAATCATCATTATCTCTTCCTATGCCTATTGATGCAAAGGGTGTCAGTTAGACTTCGCCAGTCGTCTCTATCTTGAGTTTTTAATTCAATACTTCTCCATTCATCATCTCCTTCTTCACGCTTCATAGTTCTCAGCCATGTAGGCCTGGGTCTTCCAACTCTTCTAGTGCCTTATGGAGCCCAGTTGAAAGTTTGGTGAACTAATCTATCTTGGTGCAATCTAATGCCTAAAGATCGGCATTTCAATGCAAATAAAATCAAGGGCACTAATGTTAAATAAATATTTTGTCTACTTGGACATAAATGATTGATATGAATTAAAATATTCCTCTGAAATCAGATAGTTTTCAATAAATTGATCACATTTTCGTCTGCAAGACGGTTTCATGCATTTCTTAGCAATATGTGCTCCCTTAAAGTAACCTACTCAAATCCTTGTGAGTATGCATGATGGAAATCTAGTGAGGAAGTATGTTATATACAGACAAGCTTCCATTATGGCGAGAATTAAGGAATGCAATAATGAATAGGAAGTTTTTTTTTTTTTTTTTTTTTGAAATGGGTGACCCTAAAAGAAACAATTTTTGTAAGATATCAATAATGTTACTTGTGTGTATGAAAGAGAGAGAGAGAGAGAGAGAGAGAGAGAGAGAGAGAGAGAGAGAGAGAGAGAGAGACCCGTTTGAAAGGTATATATATCATGTCAGGAAAACCAGCTTAAAATAATCTTAAAAATAAACATTAATGAAATTATGAAAAAAAAATCCATATAAATTTGTTCACATGAACACAAGGACTCAATAATAAAATCCCCCAAATTCACTAAATTTGAAGCTCAAAAACACTCCATTAGAGAGAGAGAGAGAGAGAGAGAGAGAGAGAGAGAGAGAGAGAGAGAGAGAGAGAGAGAGAGAGAGAGAGAGATCCATATCCATCGTCTTTCCAGCTAATCGCGGAAGGTCATCTCCTCAAATATCATGTGGTTTCCAGTTGAAAAGAAGACAGCGTGTTTGATGAGACTTCCCTCAAACTTGTTGATCTCGTCATTATCTTCTCTTTTAGAGAGCAATATGAGACGATAGCACGAAAATTCTTTAAGAATGTGTTGGGCAGAGATGACCAGTCTTCAACAAGTATTTAATTTCCAACTCGGGAAGAAGAGCGATTAACAGAGACTCGGCTGAGAATTGGAGTTATCCAAGTATTTATTTTGATGTCAATGCTTAAGGAAAAGCTCTAAAGTAAGAAAGTTTTAGTACGAAAATGACAAAAGAACAATTAATAATAATAATAATAATAATAATAATAATAATAATAATAATAATAATAATAATAATACATAGGAAACATTTTATAACCGATAACGATGTGCACTCTTGTTCTGCAGACATTTATCTTTTCATTGGATTCAGCAGTTTTACGACACAATTGTTACTTGTTCTTGTTAACACTGAAATTTAAATAGATATTAAACTATCGCACGGATGGGAATATTCTCATCTACACGCATTAAAAATTAATCTAAAATAAATTTCAAAGATTTATTTCCCAATTTTTCCTTGGACTAGCATTTTCTTTAGGAAAGAGGCTAAACATACAGTAATTGCACTGACTTTCTGTCTCCCATCGTTGTCCTATGCTGTAACTTTTCTCTCTCTCTCTCTCTAAAAAAAGAGAGAGAGAGAAAGGAGGACAAGAAGAAGTAGAAGAAGAAGAAGAGAGAGAATAAAGACGGGCAAAAGAATAACAACAGAACTCACAAAAGGACAGAACGCCCAGTGTAGAGTTATAGTAGTTAAAGTAAATAAAATGATACGCTCATCAAAGCAAAAATTAACATACACTCCTATTGTTCTTAGATTACAAAGGTGAATGGAGGTTAAAAATAAGATGCTAACATAACTGGAAGAGGAAACTATCTTAGACTCCTCCAAACACCACCAGCTTATTACCATATGAAGTATACTTCAATGATATTCTTCGTTGATGAATAATCAAGCTGGTTAACATTATCAAACATCTTGCCGAACTCTTCACTTGAGAGGTAAAAACATAGGGGTTCATCTCAAACACATGGAATGATGAAACGGTTAAGTATATACATCGTTATCTATGAATAGTTTGAAAGGCGTTGATGGTATATATGTTTGTACTGGTAGATGGATGTGAGCTTAAATATTAATGTTAATGCAATATGTGGTTCTTTTATTTTTTAGTTGGATTTTTTTCTTACGTCTTCACTTTTCATTTATTACTTCTCATTTAACTATGAAGCGATTTCATTGTTTTCCTTTCATCTTTCATCCTATTGTCTGAGAGTTGCAAGGCAATTATTTTTCTTTTCTTTAATATTAAAAAAAAAAACGCTAAGAATGATTTAACTAGTACTATCCGAGATCTAGATATAAATTAGGTCTGGAGAGACATTTTAATTTCTGATGTCACAGATAAACAGATCTACATATATATATATATCAATAATTAATGAGATCAAACGTACAAAACAAGAGACTAGTCAACATTTATTACTAATATTGTCCTAAAAAATCAACATGTTAAAATTTATATGGCTCTACACCTGATTAATTCTATAATACTGATAATGGGATTACATTCTAAGCTGGTAAACAGATACATTAGATATCTTATGGATAGGAATGCATCAGTGTTAAATATAATAACATTAAATCGATGATTGTCTCTTGATAATTGATAATGTGCACATTAAATCGTAAACCTTGACAATAACGAAATGAAACTGAATCTGTAAATGACATCAATAATTTTATAACAATCATAAACTACAACTATAAATCAAGGTAAAACCCTCAGCTATAAACACACATACACACAAACTAACGATTAAATTCAAATAATGAAAATCAACATCACATTTCAACTCTTTCGTTATCTGGGACGCATTCCATCTTTTGTGACGATATTGACATATCGAAATGATACGATGCGATTATTTCTAGTCATAACAAAATCAGACTGGAAATGAGACAGCGCTTTGATGATTAATATCAGAACACATTTCATGTGATTATGTACCGGAATAATTAATAAGCATATTGCAATGCTCCAGATCTTTGGACGATTTCCTTTTGTGAAATATGTATATTTATCCTAGAAAGAGTGGGTTACACACACACACACACACACACACACACACACATATATATATATATATATATATATATATATATATATATATATATATATATATATATATATATTATATTATATATTATATATATATATATATAATATATAAATATATATATATAATATATATATAAATAAATAAATATATATATATATAATATATATATATATATATATATATATATATATATATATATATATATATATATATATATATATATATATATGTGTGTGTGTGTGTGTGTGTGTGTGTGTGTGTGTGTGTGCGCGCGCGTGCGTGTACGTGTGTGTGTGTATAATTGTGTGATTTTGTAAAACTAGCAAGACTGCCCCATACGTTTTTCTATTACGGAGCTTCATTTTTTCTCCTTTATTCATCTGGCAAACAGACTATTCCCTTTGCATTATATTTGCCTTATCTTATAATATAGTTACGCCAGTCCACGGAGTTGAGAAAATACTGAAAAAGACGTCAATATACTTCAATGGAAAATAACCCTCGTTATTAAGTACCCTTGAATGAAAATATAAGAAAGAAAATAGAGGGATAATCCATCTGTACTCTACGATTATCAGTGTTTAATACTACCCGGATACGCAATCTCGGAAACGAAAAATCTTCTCTTTGAATGATGTCCTATATTCATGATTACTTCTCTGATAAAGAAACGGAAATAAATAGTATTTGGGAGCGTCATTCTACAATACGAGGGATGATAGAAATGCAGTGTTTCTTTGCTAGTAAAGCAGGGATTAAACATTATACAATTATACATTTCATTCCAAATGTTGTTAGACTATGAAAATAAAAAGGAAACTTTGCATTTTCTAAAGGCTACTAAAACAAAGAAAAGTAAACAAAATAATTATTATTATAATTAATAATAGCAGCAACAGTAACGAGTGGAAGTCCAATACAGAATGGCAAATCAAAATGATGGAAGTTCTCCTCTGGCTTACGGGATTGAGCTGTTTTTTCTAGTATAAATAAAGTAATACCTCTTTTATTATTATCATTGTCATTATAACTATCCTTGTAAGTGAAGAAGCAACTCTAGTTGGAAAAGAAGGCCATAACAGGAAAACAGCCACGTGCGGAAAAAGAAACGGAAAAACAAAGAATGAACTATAAAAAAAAAATAATTAAATGATAACAACAGTAAGCACATGATTATACACAGACAATAGTATTGATGGTTTTGAAAATATAGATCCAAGATGAAAAAAATTATAAAGAAAATGTTACCTCTTGATTAACAACAGGACAGTCTTTAAGCTAGTCTGACTACGCCATTTAAAAATAAAAACAAAATCAGCAAACTGACGAAAAAGTGTGATTAAGTGTACCCGCAGGCAACAGATCTCTTATCTACAGTATAACAAGACACAGGAAAGGCATAGTACAGAGGCTATGTCTATATCCAAGAAAGAAAACATAGTCTTAATTTCGGAGAATTCATCTACTTAAATACATATTTACTGTGGCTAGTCTTTTCTACTATAACCATGTGTACAAATTCACATTGAACAGTTACAGTACAGTAGTTGCATCCTTCACTGACAGTATAAGTTGAATTATGTTTATTGCTCGGATGGAGGTGGGGAGAGGAGAATGTAATAAATATGACAAACTACTCATTGTTTGTGTAAGAAAAGGGCAGTACCTAGAGTCAAATGTTCGACATCAAACTGTCAGTTTAGTTCTTAAAGGATACTATAACTCTATTGATAGTGTTTCACAATGTGACTGGTGCCTAGACAAACATAATATGAGCAGGAAAGTCAAAATAAATATATCAGAGATAACTCAATTTATCTCAGGAAGGTTAAATATAATCCAGTACTTATAATGAATCTTACAGCCGATATTTCTTGAGCCCGATCCCTAATTATATTATATTACATACGATTATGATTTTAATAATGATTTTCTTAACCAAAGGCAAAAATACGTTTATTTTAAACTCTTTTCTGGCACATCCTTTGTTTCGACAAGAATATGTGAAAACATGATTACAAGTTGCATTGGCGTAACCGCAGTTCTGAAAACGAAAAGTAAAAATTCAGCCAAATCAATTACGACTTCTTTAAATTCCGATTTAAATTCAGTTACATCACGACGTTCTTTATAAAATGCATTAAAAATGTAACTGTCTTAACAACATCCCTGCTCCAATTTTCTTATTACAAAACCAAATTAAAAGCAAGAGTCGAGAATCCATTCGATTACCTGCGGCTGTTGAGTTTCCGTGTTAATTCTGAATCAAGCACCTCTCATTTGCAGGTGTAACAACTAATGTAAATGTTAACACCACCTAATGCCACGCTGTTGCTTAATGATGATGACTTTAATACCGAATGCGATATGATGACATGATACAGCTCTAACTTCAAGTCAATTGAACGAGGTATAATGACGTCTATAGAATGGCTCCGCCAGTTGCGGCTTGAAAGTTTATAGGCAACATTTAATATAGAAATGATATTTGTATGACATTCCTTACAGATGTATTACTGAAAGGTTTTGTACAAAATCTCCAAGAATACCAGTTTAAATAATAATAATCATAATAATATTAATAATAATAACGAGAACAATAATAATTATAATTATAATAATAATAATAATGATAATAATGATAATAATAATAATAATAATAATAATAATAACAAAAATAATAATAATAATAATAATAATAATAATAATAATAATAATAATAATAATAAACATCATGCCGTGTCTTTTAATCTCGGGTATTAAAAATCCACAGTTATACTGTGTACGTTGTACATTAAAAGATACAACGTATATAACTGTGGATTTTTCATACCCAATAATAATAATAATAATAATAATAATAATAATAATAATAATAATAATAATGTTAAATCGAAGCCTTTACTAATGGAAACACATTTCAATGACCTACATTGGCTAAGGGAATGTATCACCATCAATGACATGTCAGTCAATCATTTGAATGACCTTTTCCAAGTCTTTTCGAACAAGACTCCGACCATGAACGGACTCTTTGAAGTTTCCAAAATGAGAGAACTCATTCAAACTCGATACCTTATGTGGATCCGACTTCATCTCTATCTCAAATGCTAACTAAAAGGCAAAAGACGTTTTTAAAATGGACAAGGTAACGAGCTACATTTCAATTCAGGATTTCTGTTTAATACATTGCAATGCTCCAAGGAATTAAATTCCAATTAAATAAATATATTATTGAATAGAATTTCTGAGGTCAGAAGCACTAAAGAAAACGACAAATTATATGAAAGAGCAGGAGTGAAAACTAAAAATAAACGAAAATAACATCACATTAAAAAAACTTACAAATTTAATTATAAGTCATAAATTTCAATCAATAAAATAAATGGAACTATATTCAGATAAACAGTGAAATAATGTATAAAAGAAAGGTTTAAATACAGGTAGGTAAACGCCTCAAATTACCCTAAAACATTACATGCTACAAAGGCAAACCTACATATGCAAAAATACCTCGAGGTTCTAGTGGACAGTTTATAAAACATTCAAAGGCTTACTAACGAGAGAGAGAGAGAGAGAGAGAGAGAGAGAGAGAGAGAGAGAGAGAGAGAGAGAGAGAGAGAGAGAGAGAGAGAGATAGGTCACAGGTGGCGTAAAAGGCTCTTGGCTAGGGGAAGTTGTGAGATGAAATGCCTCTTACAAAACTCACTCTCCGCAGCATCGTGTTTCATGCCAGCAGCGGCGAGATTTTCCTTTACAGGAGTAAACAACAAATGCATTACTGAAGGCGAGTCAACAATGGAAAAAACACACAAATACTCAGTACATGGAAAGGAAAAAAATACGCACACAAATACACACACAAACACGCTTTTAAAGAATACCATATTTGCTCTTCGTGCAAAAACTAACAAGTAATCAAAAGACAAAAGCACGAATATATGAGGATACTGTAAAAAGGGAATCACTTTAGAAACATTGAAAAATACTCAAAACTACACACTGTTTGCATTACAATGTACAGATAAGTCTTTGTGAAGACAAAGACATAGGGGGGAGTACAAGGAGGGTACACGTGGTTTCTTAGCAAGTCTTTTCCGGATGAGGTTAATACAGTCACCAACCCCTGTTTTACATCAAAGAAGGTGTTGGGTCCCATTTACAGCTGGATAGACTAGTGGTTAGCACACATGTACATAACAAACTTATATATATATATATATTTATATATATATATATATATATATATATATATATATATATATATATATATATATATGTATATGTGTATATATATATATATATATATATATATATATATATATATATATATATGTGTGTGTGTGTGTGTGTGTGTGTGTATGCCTCGGGAGCTCATGAGCAACCTTTAAAGTATAAGGGTATGTTTGAAGGCATGTACGCTGGAAAATACACTGGCAGAAATTATATATAAAAGCTACTTTTCTTTGAAAAAGCATTGTTATTGTGCCATTTTCATGATGAATCAATATTCTATTAACCAGCAGTTGCCTTTTCAAGATCATTAATCATTTAAACAGTGTTAACATGATGGATGACTAAGAAGGCTGAATAATAGCAGGTTATAGATCATCTTTGAATTTAAACTTGAAATGCACGTTATATACTTTTGTTATCTATTAACGCATACTCAAGAATAAACACCTAGTAGGTTGGCCAGGGCCCTAGCCACCCGTTGAGATACTACCAATAGAGAGTTATGGGGTCCTTTGACTGGCCAGGCAGTGCTACATTGGACCCTTCTCTCTTGTTACGGTTCACTTTCCCTTTGCCTACACATACACCGAATAATCTGACCTATTCTTTGCAGATTCTCCTCTGTCCTCATACACCTGACAACACTGAGATTACCTAACAATTCTTCTTCACCTAAGAGGTTAATTACTGCACTGTAATTGTTCAGTGGCCACTTTCCTCTTGGTAAGGGTAGAAGAGACTCTCTAGCTATGGTCAGCAGCTCTTCTAGGAGAAAGACACTTCAAAATCAAACCACTGTTCTCTAGTCTTGGGTAATGCCATAGCCTCGTATCATGGTCTTCCACTGTCTTGGGTTAGAGTTCTCTTGCTTGAGGGTACACTCGGGCACACTATTCTACCTAATTTCTCTTCCTCTTGTTTTGTTAAAGTTTTTATAGTTTATGTAGGAAATGTTTATTTCAATGTTACTCTTAATAAAATATTTAATCTTTCCTTGTTTCCATTCCTCACTGGGCTATTTTACATGTTGAGGCCCCTGGGCTTATAACATCCTGCTTCTCCAACTAGGGCTGTAGCTTAGCTAATAATAATAATAAAAATAATAATAGTAATAATAATAAACACATATTAATCAATGTTTACATCCAAACAAGAATAACAAACCAAGCAAGAACAGCGAATCCAAACACCCAATCAAGTCCAAATAACATTTGCCTGGGAACAATAAAATCCGATTCGAAACATACAATTCGGTGATTTCCAGTTAATGCCTGAATTCGCAACACTGTAAACATTGCAAGTCTTTTGCACAGTCGTTAAGCTCTGAGTAAAACGTCCCACGCAAAAAAAAAAAAAAAAAAAAAAAAAAAAAAAAAAAAAAAAAAAAAAAAAAAAAAAAAAAAAGATGGAAAAATCCGAATGAATTTATTTATTAACACAACCACATTTGAGCCTCAACTTACCGTCGGTAATTAATGAAGTATCAAATCCCAAAACAATATCCACCCTCCCGAATTACCATACGCGATCTCGATTAAATATCCCCCCCACAACCCAGTGTCCATTAATATGCCTTCCCTGGTAGGGCTGTCGTCAACCTCGTCGTCTTTCCCAATGGCTCAACTTCATCACTAGGGTTATCATGATGACATTTCACTCAGATAAGGAAAGCAGATAATAAAATACTTCTGAAATGTGGCAATTTACCAAGAATGGATGGCTCTATAAAAAAAATCAAGAGAATTTGCGTAAAAAAATAACTAACAAACCAATCCTGTCGCCGCGGGCTCCATATTCCACAGACAAAACAAATTTTAAGAGCTCAATGTATTCATCAAGTCAGTCAACCATGACATGTTACATACCACACCAGCTTTTGCGTCCCCACCTCTCTCTCTCTCTCTCTCTCTCTCTCTCTCTCTCTCTCTCTCTCTCTCTCTCTCTCTCTCTCTCTCTCTCTCTGTGGAACTGTCGCAATTGAGTGGTAACACTATATACTCAATTACTATTGTAATTATTACTAGCCTAGCTACAATCCTGGTTGGAAAAACAGGACTATAAAAGCCCAAAGACTCCTACATTGAAAGCAACCCAGTGGAAAAATGAAAAGTAGAAATAACGAACAAACCGTGTGAAGTAATAAAGAAAAATATTTCAAGATCAGTAACAATAATAAAATAGATCTGTCATATATAAACTATGAAACAAGACTTGTGCCAACATATTCAACAGAAAAGCATTTGCAACAAGTTGAACTTCCGAAGTTCCACCGATTCAACAGGAATATTAGGAGCAGCATTCCATAATCTGGTCACACTAAGAATAAAACATCTCGAATACGGGGTACTATTGAGCCTTATGATGTATGGAGACGGCAAGACTTGTAATTAACTGCATATATAGTACTACGACCAGGACAGTACAGTATGAGAATATCAGAAATCAAAGAATGATTAGGATTATGAACAATCTTATGCAACAAGCACAAAGAACCAACTGAAGGACGGAGCCAGAGATTAATATCCAGATCAGAAATAAAAAAAGAAATAGACCACACATTTTGTTCGAGTAATTAAGATGAGAGTGAGCAACTGAAGATCAGATAGGAGAACAATATTCAAAACATTGTAGACAGAAAGAATTAAAACATTTCCTCAGGATAGATCGATCACCAAAAATAACAAAAGACTTGCTCAAAATATCAATGTTTGTGCAGTATATTTCTCAAAAGTAAATTTGCATTAAAAAAAATCACACGTAGAACATTACATTAATTATATATAATTAAAGTGTCACTGCAGTGCACAGAATTGGATACTGAGAAGAAACTGACCTAAACTTAATTACAATCATACTTGAGTTTATTAACGGTTCATCTTCAACCCACACAGTTTGCAGAATACACTAATTTTAGCAAGATCTTTATTAAGGGATTTGGGAACTACACGTCTGCATTCAGGAGATAAATTGATGCAGAGAGAATAGCATCATCTGCATATACAACAAACTTGTTTTCAAGGCCAAACCGCATGTCATGCAAGTGTAATATGAAAGGTAATGGCCCGAAAACACTATCCTGTGGAACACCAGATATTACGTTCCTAAAGTCACCATGGCGCCCATCAACTACTCATTGCTGTTTATACCTCAAAAATTCAATAATGATGCTAAGAAAAGACCCATTTATTCCCATCTGTTCAAGTTTGTAAACAAGGGCCTCAAGATTAACACGGTTAAAGGTAGCACTAAAATCAAAGCCTATCATACGAACTTTATGATCACCCTGTCAAGGGATTTTTGTACAGCAATGGAAATTATAAGAAGGGTATCACATGCTCCAAGCCCTTTTCGAAAGCCAAACAGCAAACTAGGGAACAGATGATTATTTTCAGCATACCTATTTAGACATTTTACTAAAAGACATTAAAAAACTTTAGATAATATGGGAGTTGTGGAACTTTGGGAAGTAATCAGAAGGGCTAAAGTTACCACAAACCCATTTACCCAATTGAGTAACTACTAATTCTCTAACAAGAGCAAAAAGAACCTCTTCTTGCTACCTTACGAAACATTACAGACAACTTAGAAGCTAAGAAATCAAATTTATTTGTAAGAAATACATGAAAATGTCATTTGGTTCTATAACTCTAGAATGATCAAGGTCCAGTAAAAAAAAAAAATAATTTCACGGGATTAAAAGCTAAATTGGGTTCGATACAAGATAAAGAATAAAACTGACACTGATATAGACTTTTTTTTATTACTTGCTAAGCTACAACCTTAGTTGGAAAAGCAAAATGCTATAAGCTCGTGGACTTCAACAGGGAAAATAGCCCAGTGAGGAAAGATATAAGGAAACTATAAGAGAAGCAGCTAACTAATAAAATAGAATACTCTAAGAACGGCAACAAAACCAAAATAACTCTTTCATAAATAAACTATGTAAAAAAGAGGAAGAGAAATTAGATAGAATAGTATGACCAAGTGTAACCTCAATCAAGAGAACTCCAACCAAGACAGTAAAAGACCATGGTACAGAGGCTATGGCACTACCCAAGACTAGAGAACAATGGTTTGATTTTGGTGTTGTTCTCCTAAAAGAGCTGCTTACCATAGCTATAGAGTCTCTTCTACCCTACCCTAGAGTAAAGTAGGCAATGAACAGTTACAGCGCAGTTGTAAATCACCTGAGCGAAGAAGAATTTTTAAACCCACTGAACCTGCATCATCTGAATAGTTGAATTGTGTGGTAAGTAGTCGGTTGATTGCAGCCAATGGTGCAAGAATACTTCCTTGAATAAGGAATTATTTTGATTCTTTATATTTTTACCATTTTTTCTGTAATCCTTTCTGAAAACCTTACCTTAAGGTACACTCAATTATATGAACTAAAAGACACGATTTAGTCAAAATCCCACCTATATCAGCAAATGTGGGAGTCGACAGAGCATATTTGCTGATAACCGCTTAAATGAACACCCTAAGTTTACAGGAGTTTATTATTTACAAGCTACAATGGGAATAATTGACCAGTGCGTCGGTGCTTTAATATTCAATTACCCTTATTATTTTTTTTATTATTATTATTATTATTATTATTATTATTATTATTATTATTATCATTATTATTATTACAAGCTAGGCTATAACCCTAGTTAGAAAAGCAAGATGCTATAAGCCCAAGGGCTCCGACAGGGGAAAACAGCCCAGTGAGGAGAGGTAACAATGAAATGAACACGCTTCAAGAGAACAATAAACAATCAAAATAAAATATTTCAAGAACAGTAACAAAATTAAATTAGATCCTTCACATATAGCTATGAAAACTTCCAAAAAAACAAGATGAGGAGAAATCAGATAGAATAGCATGACCGAGTATACTCGAAAGCAAGAGAACGCGAATCTCACACAGTGGAAGGCCATGGTACAGAGGCTATGACCCTACCCTAGACCAGAGAACAATGATTTGATTTTGGAGTGCCCTTCTCTTAGAAGAGCAGCTGCTTACCATAGCTGCTTATATCTCCTTTCTTGCTTTACTAAGATTTCTCCTGGAATCTATTCGTTTTGACGTATATATAAGACAAATACTACTTATAGCATCCCACCAGTTTTCCACCCGTATAAAATATTGGAAAATTTCTTACAGAAAATCAGCATTTGTTAAAATAATTCACATATTAAACTAGACGAGCACTCAAAAGAGTGCATACCTCAACTGCGGCAGTTTACTTTTTACCTTTTGCTTGACCTTGACCTTGACATATATCAATTGACATGGATTTTCATACACTCAAATATGAACCAAGTTTGAAGTCTCTGTGACAACGATGTCCAAAGTTATGGCTAATTACGTGAATTGGACATTTCAATTGAACGTGACCTTGACGCTGACCTTACAAAATATAATCATTTCCAGCTTTTTACATAACAGTTAATCCCTGAAACTTTCATTACTCTGCGATTAAAATTGTGACCAGGAAGCTGTTCACAAACAAACAAACACACACAAACAGGGGGTAAAACATAACCTCCTTCCAACTTCGTTGGCGGAGGTAATAAACACGTTAAACTCTTACATCCGTAACTTTACCAGCAAAACATTCATGTGTTACGAAAGCCTCCCACAACAAGTGTCAAAAGAAATATCGCATTTGACCATTTCCATTATCCAATACATATTTCATTCTAGTAAGAAGCCTGCAAGCCGTCTCTCTCTCTCTCTCTCTCTCTCTCTCTCTCTCTCTCTCTCTCTCTCTCTACAATCTTTTTATCTCATATACCTCCGTCGTTAAATATTAGAACAATTGCTTCTCTCTCTCTCTCTCTCTCTCTCTCTCTCTCTCTCTCTCTCTCTCTCTCTCTCTCTCTCTCTCTCTCTCTCTCTCTCAACAATCTTTTTATCTCATATACCTCCGTCGTTAAATATTAGAACAATTGCTATCTACTTTAATGTATCCTCTTATTTTTCTTTATCTATCAATTCATCTCTTTTATTCCTTTCCAGTGTCTTCCCTTCCAGTGGAAAGATCACCTTTTACTTTCCATTCCTTATCTCCTTCCTCCCCTCTTAGACGTAAACAAGACCACTTTACCTTTCTTTAAAAGTAAAAGGATCATTGCTTCCCCTACAATGCTCTCTCTCTCTCTCTCTCTCTCTCTCTCTCTCTCTCTCTCTCTCTCTCTCTCTCTCTCTCTCTCTCTCTCTCGTACATTTCATTTTTCATTGTAGCTCTTCGTACTCCCTCCTCCATCTATCTTATTTTTCCACTTTCCCCCTCTTCCTTCTCTCCCTCCCTCCCATTTTCCCAAGGGAGATAGGGCGAGAGAAGAACAGAAGCGGAGAAAGTAGAGGGAAACTTTCTCTGGAGCTGGAAGTCCTGTGGAAGAATATCCGCCCAAAAGACGTTGAATTAGTGGAGACAATACGAATGGTTTCACCCAAGTACTGGAAAACTCTTCGACAGTAGATTTAGAGAAATCACAGATTCTCATATCTCTTAATTTTCTTTTAATCAATCCCTTTTACGGGAAACATAATTTCTTACTTTAACTCGTTTCATATTCCTCAAAATAGAATATATGTTAAGAAACACATTAACAAAATACTTACAAACTAATAAATGGGCATAAATTATTCAGTGTGAAATAAAAGTGAATATATATAAACATTACTACAAATACCCCGTATTGTTTTTTTCAAATTAGAATAAATGTTAAGGGAGACATTAAAAATATTTACAGATTTCTAAATGTGCACAAATATTTAGCCTGACACACAAATATAAATATAAACATTACTACGCATATCTGAATGAGTATGTACGAATTTCATGAGTATGAAAAATAATTGCTTTTCTTTCGCTATGTATATATAATACTTTCTGACTGGAGATACCGGGTTTGTGTATCGTCATGATCAGCAAAGCTGTACTAGTCAGGGACACTCATACTAGGTTGGCTTGCTGTGAGCGATCAAACATAAAATTACCACCATTACTAATCTGCACTGGCCTGCGTGATGATGGAAACTGGCCAAACATCATATAAGGACATATCTGAGGCCTTTGTCAAGCAGTGGATTAGAAACGGCTGCATTAGTTGTTATGTATGTATCAATTTAGGTACACGAATACTCTTCAAATTCGAAATTGATAAACCCTTTACAATGAAGCCTCTCTACATTTTTAAGCAAATGGAGCTGATGCTGGAAACTGGCCAAACTTCAGATAAGGACATATCTGAGGCCTTTGTCATGCAGTGGATTAGAAACGGCTGCATTAGTTGTTATCTAAGCATGTATCAATTTAGGTACACGAATACTCTTCAAATTTGAAATTGATAAACCCTTTACAATGAAGCCTCTCTACATTTTTAAGCGAATGGAGCTGATGATGGCACTTGCAACTGACATCAATTCCGGTTATTAACCGATGTATTTCAACGGACTGTGTCGTATGTCCGAAAAAAGAATTGTTCTGGAAACAAATGACAAAACTAACTACGGTCCATGAAGGCTATTAGTTGCAATCAGTATTTGCTATTAACGAGTATATTACAAACGTGTCCCATCCCAGGAATAACAGAAATTCTATGACCCAAATGACGTGATAGGACCGATATTATGTATTTCGAGCACCAAATGCTCTTTTCTGTACAACGCTCCAGCGACAATTCAACGCTCCAGTAGCAATTCACTACGCTAGGAAGCTCATCCGAACCGATTTATCCAATTGCAAATTTTGACGGATGATGTCCATGTTAGTAAGGCTGACTCAGAGAGAGAGAGAGAGAGAGAGAGAGAGAGAGAGAGAGAGAGAGAGAGAGACTGCGTTAGAAATTCCATCCAACGTGTTTTTGCCGTTGTAGAGTTGTAGGGAAACGGAGTGAGAGAGCGAGGGTGAAGCAAATTGGTGGAACAATACCTGTGTCGCTGTGTGACCACTTCCACCAGATTGCCTTGGAGGTGGCGCCCCGCCCCGGCCCCCTCCCAACATACCAGTTCCCTGTTCCACAGTTCTATTTCCCCCTTTTTCCTTTTGCTTTCTTCCTTTCCCATATTCTTCTTTCTCTTTTTTTCCTTCGTTTGAACTCCATTCTCCGTATTATAATTTACTTTCATAGTTATTTTGTTTCTTTGACTACTGGTTTATTCTTCATCAATCTAAGTCTGAGTTATTCTATATTTTTGTTGTTCAGCTATGGATTTTTATTCCCCTCCCTTTGCATCACAATTTTTCCTAGTTGTTTTTATCCTTTTCCCTTTTCCAATTCATTTTTTACACCATTTTTCTCATTTCAATTTTGTTTTTTCCATTCTTCTCCATTTTTCGCATGTCCATCCTATTTTTCTCTTCGATTTTAAAGCACTGCATTGGCTAAACCTAAACTAACACACTACCAAAACCTATACGCAATCCGAAATATACGCAAAAAAAAAAAAAAAAAAAAAAAAAAAAAAAAAAAAAAAAAAAAAAAAAAACTTATCTTTACGTTTTAAATAGAATAAAGAAATAAAAAAACAAATATTGTCTCTGGAATAACAAACATCTTTCCTCAGAAACGTTCCGAGAGGGGTTTCGCCCAGATTCATAATCAAATTTGAAAGTGTGTGCCAAAACAAGAGGTACGACGAAAGAGTATTATAAACCTCAATCCCATAAATAGAAATGACTCACTGTTACGGTGTTTTCATTGTACATTTACTCGTGTACAGTCACACACACGCGCATATATCTATCTATCTATCTATCTATATATATATATATATATATATATATATATATATATATATATATATATATATATATATATATATATATATATATATATTTACACAAAATCACCCACATATACACATATAATATATGTATATGTATATATATATATATATATATATATATATATATATATATATATACTGTGTATATATATATATATATATATATATATATATATATATATATATAAAAAATGTGTGTATGTATGTATATATATACATACATACACATTAACAGTACATAACGATGTCCAATGTAAATGTTCTCTCCTTTTTCATTATAATGATAATAACAGAATTTATTGTAATCTCTGAACCTGGGGTCGTCAGTGTTACTGGAATTGCAGAAGAGGAGTAATCTCATTCTTTGTACAAAAGACCAAAACTTAAAGATTCTACCCTATTATTCTAAATTCAGATAAGTTAAAATAAGATGGTTAGCTTCTATAATTTTTGCTTTTTTGTACAAAGCATATTATCATTATCATTATCATATCATTATTATAACTGAAAAGGGGAAAGTATTGAAATGGAACATGTTTAGAAAGACATTACCAATAAGGCAAACTTTCACGTAAATTAATTTTTACATGTGAAAAGGAAAGGAAAAACCCAGTTAATATATATAACCAGTAGAAACAAATGAACAATTTTCAAATCTACATTAGTCCTGTATTCAGAGAGCAAATAAAAGACAGGGCCAGTCAAGATTACGATTTAAAACTGTTGGCTTAATAACTTCAGGCATTACCCAAACATTATGATATGAATAAGTATTGCAGCAATTTGTTTTGAACATGGCATTAACGTATAAGGAGCATAATGATGTAGGAAATACCATAAAGAATAGGTTTTCCATAACAGTGGTACAGCTGAAGCTAAAAAAAATGATTGAAGTACCTTAAGAAGCCAACAATGACACTGACGCACCATATCCTAATGCAGGGTGGTCCAACCTTTTCCATGCCAAGGGCCACATTACCTGAAATCCTTGATGACACGGGCCAAAAAATAAAATTAATATTATAATTATAATGCATGGTGCAGTAACTGAAGGGTAGCGAAATCCTTGATGGCAAGGGCCAAAAAATAAAATTAATATTAGAATTAGAATTCCTGGTGCAGTAACTGAAGGGGAGCACCTTCCCCCAAGGGGGGAGGATTCATTTCCTTTATATAAATTATTTTTTTTTACCAAGTATATAGATGCACTTGAAGAGTTTACACACCGTGTCATAAGATTTCCCCCCATACTTATTTGTATATATATATTTTTTTCCGAAGAAAAACAAAAAAATCTGGTAAAAATTACAAATTCAAACCTTATATAGTTCTGTTAATATTTAACTTCAAATCATAAAGTACATATCATATATAAAAAGAAAAAAAAAAGATATAAACAACTCAGATACTAGTATTTAGTAATAATTTCTAATCATAAGATAAAAAAAAAAAGAACCTTTCACAGTTCTATTCTTGTTTAACTTCAAAATACTGTACAATCAAAGTAAATCTACAACCACAACTATATATATATATATATATATATATATATATATATATATATATATATATATATATATATATATATATATATATATATATATACACACATACATACATATATCTTTTCTCACATTCACACTATATCCCTTCAAAGAGATAAAAAAAAAAAGTATGTTCCATCACTTCTGTTCAATTCATGACAAGAAGGGAAGTGTGTTAGATCATTCTTGTTTAAGCATTCACTGAAAAGTTGCAGCTTTTTACGGAAAATCAACATGCCCTGCTAACTGGGAAACATTCTGTAATTTTCCTATATGCAGGTTCATGTTTAAGCGTTCAGATGGGTAGTCAATACTGTAAGAATTGATCGAGAGCAAAGAAAGTCTCTATCGTGTAGCTGAATTTAGCACTGCTCCGAATGACATCATTCATCTGCAATATTTTGCTTCATAAGGCCTCTTGGTGAATAAAGCAGTGCAGTATGGTGCAATGCGCTCCATTTTTCTTTAAAAGACCAACTAACCCCATCTTACTGCCAACCATAGCTTTCGTACTATTACTTATAATGCAGGAACACATTTTAAACTTTCCATATTCATTGACCACGGATTTGAGGGAAACGTGTGTATATAAATTTATATATATATATATATATATATATATATATATATATATATATATATATATATATATATATATATATATATATATATACACACACACATATATCAGAACCACATCATTCAATGACTGCATCTTGACAAGTTCTTCGTGTACCACAAAATCTTCTCCAATGGTGCCGGCAAATACGAGTAACTGACTTGCGTCACTTACACCAGTGCTGTCATCTATATCCAGTAAAAAGTACTTGCGATGTTTCATTATATTCTTAAGTTCCATGGAAACATGCTGATCAAATTCATTCACTCTTCTTACAACTCTTTGGTAAAGGAATGACACACTTTCAAATTTCTTTACTACCGGGTAATTTTTCTTCAGCAAACTCTTGTCCTTTTTTTACTGCACACTGCTTTATCAATTCTCCACTCCTAAATGATTTTCTATTTCTTGTAAGCACCAAAGTAACTTTTTATAAAGCAGTAAGACTACCTGTTTGTGATTTTCAGAAGCTATGTAGCCCATGCATTTGCTGTTGATGTTTGCCCATCAAGATATTCAATATACCACTTCGTGATTTTCCCACATATTGAGCATACTTTTCCTTGCGCTATGTCTCACAATGCCTTCGAACATATTCCTTAAGAACAGAATTCTTTCATGCCACACAATATTCCTACCACTTCATATCGTATGCTATGTTCATATCAGAGCACTTTCATTTCTTATTTTGACTCAATATGAAAAGACGTTATGAACAATAGTGCTTAACTGCAAAACAGAGGCAAGCTTAAAACTATTCAAAACATCAGGGGTTTCATCCCCATTCTCTTTACGGGGTTTTCTTTAATCTTGTTACATTTATATTTGTTATTGTTATTATTATTACTCTGTCTACCGTCAAAAGTAAATTAAACATTTTTATTGAACGCATGGTTTGGAGAGAGAGAGAGAGAGAGAGAGAGAGAGAGAGAGAGAGAGAGAGAGAGAGAGAGAGAGAGAGAGAGATTACTGAAATACTACTGAAATGTGTAATTTTAATCTTATTTCATCACTTATCATTTTTTTTATTTATTTAGTATTCAGGAGGGATCATTTTAGGGCCAGTAAGGTTTTGGCACATTAAATCACACTGCATAATTAGGTCAGTGTTGGAGGGCCACAAAAAATCCCCTCGCGGGCCACATTTGGCCCGCGGGCCAGTAGTTGGACCACCCTGTCCTAATGAAACGTTAGAATGATCAATGTTATGGCGTTAGTTAAGAGAGCACTGTGTCGCGCGGTCTCCCTGCTGCTGACCATGAAGGATTAAATGAAAGAGCTGAGAAAAATACATTTCAAGTTCATCAAACGCTGAGATACTACTGCTAGAGAGTTATGGGGTCCTTTGACTGGCTAGATAGTACTACAGCGGATTCTTCTCTCTCGTTACGGTTCGTTTTATCTTTCCTTACACATACACCGAATAGTCTGGCCTATTCTGTGCATATTCTCCTCTGTAATCATACACCTGACAAAACTGAGATTACCAAACAATTCTTCTTCACCCAAGGGGTTACTGCACTATCATTGTTCAGTAGCCACTTTCCTCTTGGTGAGGGTAGAAGAGATTCTTCAGCTGTGACAAGCAGCTCTTCTAGGGAAACTCCAAAAATAAACCATTGTTCTCTAGTCTTGGGTAGTGCCATAGCCTCTGTACCATGGTCTCGCACTATCTTGGGTTAGAGTTCTCTTGCTTAAGGGTACACTAAAGCACCCTATTCTATCTTATTTCTCTTCCTCTTGTTATTTTGAAGTTTTTTATAGTTTATATATAATAGATTTATTTCAATGTTATTATTCTTAAACTTCTCTCATTGTATATTTCGTTATCTCCTTTCCTCACTGAACTATTTTCCCTGTTGGAGCCCTTACGCTTATATCATCCTGCTTTTCCAACAAGGGCTGTAGCTTAGCAAGTAATAATAATAATAATAATAATAATAATAATAATAATAATAATAATAATAAGATAGGCATGCTCCCAACCCAGGGGAAAAAGAGGGAGGCTACATATACATTCAGGAAAAGGTACACGACTTCATCACCAACTATCCTAATATCACCAAATAAATTTATGAAACAGCCTAGCATAAATATAATTCATAAATCATAGTTTATACTTTTAATTACATTTGAAGTCCACCATAATATAAGGAAACCTACAAAGAGCAATTGAAGAAAAAACTATGCAAAACCATAAGTTGTAGCAAATTTAAGTGGTCCCACTAGCAACCGGTCTCTCTCTCTCTCTCTCTCTCTCTCTCTCTCTCTCTCTCTCTCTCTCTCTCTCTCTCTCTCTCTCTCTCTCATGCGTGACACAACAGAATAATTAATGCATATTCAAAAGAGTTCTAAGGATACTGACGCATCTAAAATTCAGGTTATATTCGAAAATCTTAATGCCCATGAAAAATCGATCAGATAAAACGACTCTAAAATTTCGAAAGGCAATACATTTTTGGTAACTTCATCCCCATTTTAATCGTCGAATTATTTACACTTATATTGTTTTGCACACCATTATGGGGAAAGGGAGGATGGCCTACTGAGAGTCCTGCTACATGGAATGTTTCAGACAATTATTTCTGACTTTTACATCACTAACTAAAGGTAACTCTCTGTCTCTCTCTCTCTCTCTCTCTCTCTCTCTCTCTCGTTTACGTACTAAAATCTTCAGGACATAAAGCCAGTAAATAAGCTTATGATTATCTTCTATCCGTTCATATTACAACACAAAATAGAAACGTCAGCAACATAATGACAACAAAAACCGTCCAATCAGCAGCTATTCAATGTATCAGACTTCATAACATTAAAAAAGAAATCCCAATTAAATCTCTATAAAAGACGAAAAAGGACAGTTCTCGTTCCCCCTTCACAAAGGATTCAACTCTTTCTATCTCATTTTTTCACGAAAGAGGAGGGGGCTGACGGTGAAGTGATCGGTTGTGTATATAGGACGAGAGAGAGAGAGAGAGAGAGAGAGAGAGAGAGAGAGAGAGAGAGAGAGAGAGAGAGAGAGAGAGAGAGAGAGAGAGATGATGAATGAGATAAACACACCGGGAAAAGGTATTAGAGCAGAGTGAAAAGGGGTGAAGCTATGGGGGAATAGTGCAATATAATGCTACAGTGCACTTACCCTCTAATGCCTCCGATCTCCCTTTAAGCCACTTAAATTACCATTCTGACAACATACATCGGATCAACAGTAAGAAATAGAACGAGTGTGTCCATTTTAAAAGCAACTCCCAAGGACATAGCTTAACAATGGAACACGAGTTGAAGATAAGTGAATTTAATGCCATTTGCTCATAAATCTGGCTTGTTAGGGTGTAAAAAGACGAGAATGCTTTTATTTACGACATAAGTACAATCTTTTTTATGAAAATAGTTCAAGTTACCATAGGATCTAAAACCTGTGACTCGTCATGACTAGTCGAAATTTTTAATAAATTCCAACAATACATAACAAAGACGCATTTGCAAAAAAAAAAAAAAAAAAAAAAAAAAAAAAAAATACAGTAAATACATACAGTATATAACCGCATTAAAATAGTTGATAGGCAGGGTAACTTATAAAATTGATAATCATCATCATCATCTCCTCCTACGCCTATTGACGCAAAGGGCCTAGGTTAGATTTCGCCAGTCGTCTCTTTCATCATCTCCTACTTCGCGCTTCAGAGTTCAGGGTCTTCCAACTCTTCTAGTGCCTTGTGGAGCCCACCTGAACGTTTGAAAATTGATAATATACAACTATATTTGAATAGTTACCTTTCAATGTTATGATTAACTATGTTAAAAGAAAGGATATAAATATCTCATAGAGTAAAAACAAAAGGTCTATCCAGCAACTGTCTTTGTTACAGTAAACAGGAATACATGTCCAGCAAATTATTCACATCTGACATTCTGATTAAAGGTATAAAGTTTTAAAAGGCACTCATGAATGGCAGAGGCAAGCGACAGGACAATGCCCTAGAGACTGACCATATATAAATATGATCTGAACCCAATTTCCTTCTCCATCCAAGCTAGAACAAGGGAGGGTCAAGCAATGTCTGCTGATGACTCAGCAGGTAAACCTATAGGCTCCCTCAAAACCCTCCATCCCTAGCTCACCACGATGGTGAGGTTTCAGACAATACTAGAAGCTATCGAGCTTGAACGGGTCTCGAACTCCTGTTCAACAGATTGCCATCAGGAACGTTTCCAATAGGGTACCTCAACGGAGTCTTTCAACAAATAATACAGGTTACTGATTAACACAAAAAAGCAAAATCCATGATGAAACGTAAACAAAGAATCGGGCGAGTTCAAGGCTTTCCCAAGGCAATAAAGTTATTGTGAGTTTAGGGGTTCATTCTTCGTTTTCCGGTGGCAAGGAGAAAGGAAAGAGAGACCTAATACTATTTCTTTCTATTGAGAATATTTCTAAGGAATGTCATGACTCGCGAACTCGGAGATAATAACGAATCCTTAAAACCATATTCAACAATGATGTAACAGGAAAAATTTAGAATAATTCCATTCTGGAATAGAACTAGTATCAGGCTTACTATTTCGAAGAACATCGGTCAGTAACCTCCACTGCAAAGTTTATAGATAATAAAACCTTCTCAAGCCAGTTAGGGCTAAAATGTCTAGAAACTTATCCTCAATACGACCTGACTTCCATAGTTCAAGGCAATACTGTGATGTAGTCTTATAGACCATCGGATTAATTAAGAACAAAATAGTTTTTTCTTCTTGATCCAGTCATATAGATGACATAAATCATCAAATTTATTAATAAAAAGGAGTTTCTTACTATTAAAACAGTAGTAAGGTCTAAATGAATACTAAACAAATAAAAAACGTATTCAGACTTACAGTACAGCAAAATACCTATGCAATTACTGTATATATATAGACCACGACAAGTAAAAATAAATACAATACACAACTGTCAGCTTTAGGTTGCAAGGCCGAATTTTAATTATGGACAGCAACTACCAATACCTTTTAATTCCGGGAAGAATTTGTGTTTTTCTATAATGGTTACAATCATACTCACGGCCAGGAAGTAAAAATACTAAACATGTTCGCACAATGTTCAAACAAAACTGAAAAACTGAAGCGTATTTTCAAATGTTTTAATTTTTACCTTACAATATCTCTCCGTTCCACCAAACTCAACAATGAAATAAAAGCTTTTATTCCTTCATGCCCACAAAATACATTAAAAAATATCTGAGCTGCCTTAACCGAGTTAAAGTAAATACAAAGAGAGAGAGAGAGAGAGAGAGAGAGAAGGATACTCATTCATCTCACATTCTCAGGAAAAAAAATTTCCTACGGACAACATGCCATGCGTCAAAAATCTTAGCCAAGTAAATTACGTCAATGGTCGAATCATTTTGCATACGACAAAGAACGGCAAGCGGGAGGATGAAAAATGGGGGTCATTTATATGCAAAATGAACCCGAGTGAAAAAAAAAGACTTGACTGGAAAAGCACCTGGAAAAAGAGATGCGGGACAAGAGATAATAAAAGAAACTGAAAAGGAAGAAATGGGAGTAACAAGGAACTTTTCATATTTCTATTTCTTTGAGATTTGACAGAGAAACATTAAATATTAATGGGAAGTGAAAATGAAAAGCCATTAGTAAGCATACTCTATTTCCTTTACAATAGGAGTGTTGTGGTCTTCTGGCAACGTCCCCGCCTGGCATTCTGCTGAACGGCAGAACGAGTTCCACGCAAACTCGATTGGTTTTGTAGTGTCTGCAATATCACCATCCTTGTAAGCTAAGGATGGGACGTTTAGGGAAGCCTATAGGTCTCCTTGTTGAGTCATTAGCAGTCATTGCCTGCCCCTCCCTGGTCCTAGCTTGGGTGGAGAGGGGGGATTGGGCGTTGATCATCTGCATATATGGTCAGTCTCTAGGTCTAGGCCATGGTCCAGCTAGGCAGATTGTCACTGTTTCTTGTCTCTGGCATACATGAACGGCCTTTAGACCTTTAAAATCACTTGAGAGTTGACAAGGCCACAGCAGATGTAATACTGTTGGACATTTGAAACGTAACTGAACATAAAGCTTCTTTAAATTACAATGATTTAGTTCTATTAAAGGTTTAAAGGTCGCTCATGAATGGCAGAGGCAAGGGACAGTGACATTGCCCTAGCAATCAGGACAATGCCCTAGAGACTGACCATATATTATATGATCAGCGCCCAAGCTTCCTCTCCACCCAAGCTAGGACCAGGGAGGGCCAGGCAGTGGCTGCTGATGACTCAGCAGATAGACCTATAGGCTCCCCAAACCCCCCAACCTTAGCTCACAAGGATGGTAAGGTTGCAGACCCTAATGGCACTAACGAGTCTGAGCAGGACTCGAACCCCCGACTGGCAAACACCAGGCAGAGACGTTACCAATCAGGCCACAACAAACTCTATTTCTGGTAAGGAGCAATGATTGCCTAATTGATCCTCTCTTATATAATAAAGAGCAAGTGTCTGGCTATATATAAGTATATTTCTTTCCTGTCACGCTGAACGGCTGGGGGTAGCGTAGTCATACCCTGGTGGTGGTGATAGGGGATACACAAAAAAGTACACTTGGAAACCACAATCTCCCACTAATTGCCGAACCAGCGGATTGTACTTAGAAGGAGGAGGGGGTGGGAAGGGTTAAACCTGAATGTGCGCGCGTGTTTATATATCTACCTAAATATTAACCCAGGACCCACTGGGGCCTCATATATATATATATATATATATATATATATATATATATATATATATATATATATATATATATATATATATGTGTGTGTGTGTGTGTGTGTGTGTGTGTGTTTAATTAGAAAATATGAACAATAAAATCCTGTGGAGCAGAGATTGCCTATCATCAAAATCCATGAAGGATTAAAGCGATCGAGTTATCTGCTTTTCCTTTACTCAAGAGACCACGCTATGCTATAACAGGACCAAGTTTCATTTCCCCCTGACGTAAGCAGTGTAACGTAATCACCCAAGTTCTGAACCAGTAACTTGACTAAGGTGTGTATTTCCATAATTCGAGTTGTATCACGTTTTCTAAAATATCGAAATTCATTTTATTTCTTAGACATATTCTCTTTTCAATTTCTTTAAGGCCTTTTTTATAGCTGCTGCTCTTGGAAAATTGTGTGGAGGAATAACTTCACATTCTGCAGCTGCTAGAGAATATGTTTGGTCAATTTACAATTTTGTATAATAATATCCTAGCCAGTAGATTACTTATTATTCTCTAGAACAAAGGATCTCCAAAGACAAAAAAAAAAAAAAAAAATGGAAAAAAGTTTCAAAACGGAAATTTCTAATTAATAAAAGAGGTAATCAGGTACATGTACAGTACAGTCAATTCACTTGCAATTAATTAATACCATTATGAAATCATAAATAATTATATAACATTAAGTAGTAAAATGCATAAAATAAAATATATATAAAAACTTGTATGATTACATATGGAATTATTCGTCTAAATATACATACATACATACACACACACACACACACACACATATATATATATATATATATATATATATATATATATATATATATATATATATATATATATATATGTGTGTGTTGATAGCTAAAAGAATGTTTGGAAGATTGAAAGACGTGCACGTGTTTAGGGGTATGGCTAACGGTATGTCTGATCATTTTTTTGGTGGAAGGAAAATTAGTTGTAGCAAAAGAGTGGGGGAATAGAGTAGGTGGATGTAAAAGGGAGCTAGTGAGGGTTGAAGAGCTAATAAAACCGGGGGTAAAAAGTAAATATCAGGAAAGGTTGAAAATGGCATATGACGAGGTGAGAGTAAGAGAAACTGGTAATTTAGAGGAGGAGTGGAAGTTAGCAAAAGAAAATTTTGTTGGGATTGCAAGTGATGTATGTGGCAAGAAGGTTGTTGGAGGTAGCATGAGGAAGGGCAGTGAATGGTGGAATGAAGGAGTGAAGGTAAAAGTGGAAGAGAAAAAGAGGGCTTTTGAAGAATGGCTGCAGGGTAATAGTATAGAGAAGTATGAAAAATATAGAGAGCAAAAGGTGGAAGTAAAGCGCAAGGTACGTGAGGCAAAGAGGGCAGCTGACCTGAGGTGGGGTCAGGGACTGGGTCAGTCATATGAAGAGAATAAGAAGAAGTTTTGGAAAGAAGTGAAGAGAGTAAGGAAGGCCGGCGCAAGAATTGAAGAGACAGTGAAAGATGGAAATGGAAGGTTGTTAAAAGGAGAGGAGGCAAGGAAAAGGTGGGCGGAATATTTTGAAAGTTTGCTGAATGTTGAGGATGATAGGGAGGCAGATATAATTGCGGTTCCAGGTGTTGAGGTGCCAGTGATGGGAGATGAGAATGAGAGAGAGATTACAATAGAGGAAGTGAGGAGAGCACTAGATGAAACGAGAGTAGGAAAAGCATCGGGTATGGATGGTGTGAAAGCTGAGATGTTGAAGGAAGGGGGTGTGACTGTACTTGAATGGTTGGTGAGATTGTTTAATGTGTGTTTTGTGTTGTCAATGGTACCAGTAGATTGGGTCTGTGCATGTATTGTACCACTATATAAGGGTAAGGGAGATGTGCATGAGTGTTGTAATTCAAGAGGTATTAGTTTGTTGAGTGTAGTTGGAAAAGTGTATGGTAGAATACTGATTAATAGGATTAAGGATAAAACAGAGAATGCAATCTTGGAAGTACAGGGTGGTTTTAGAAGAGGTAGGGGTTGTATGAATCAGATTTTTACAGTTAGGCAGATATGCGAGAAATATTTAGCAAAAGGTAAGGAGGTGTATGTTGCGTTTATGGATCTGGAGAAAGCATATGATAGAGTTGATAGGGAAGCAATGTGGAATGTGATGAGGTTATATGGAGTTGGTGGAAGGTTGTTGCAAGCAGTGAAAAGTTTTTACACAGGTAGTAAAGCATGTGTTAGAATAGGAAATGAGGTGAGCGATTGGTTTCCGGTGAGAGTGGGGCTGAGACAGGGATGTGTGATGTCGCCGTGGTTGTTTAACTTGTATGTTGATGGAGTGGTGAGAGAGGTGAATGCTAGAGTGCTTGGACGAGGATTAAAACTGGTAGGCGAGAATGATCATGAATGGGAGGTAAATCAGTTGTTGTTTGCGGATGATACTGTACTGGTAGCAGACACAGAAGAGAAGCTTGACCGACTAGTGACAGAATTTGGAAGGGTGTGTGAGAGAAGGAAGTTGAGAGTTAATGTGGGTAAGAGTAAGGTTATGAGATGTACGAGAAGGGAAGGTGGTGCAAGGTTGAATGTCATGTTGAATGGAGAGTTACTTGAGGAGGTGGATCAGTTTAAGTACTTGGGGTCTGTTGTTGCAGCAAAAGGTGGAGTGGAAGCAGATGTACGTCAGAGAGTGAATGAAGGTTGCAAAGTGTTGGGGGCAGTTAAGGGAGTAGTAAAAAATAGAGGATTGGGCATGAATGTAAAGAGAGTTCTATATGAGAAAGTGATTGTACCAACTGTGATGTATGGATCGGAGTTGTGGGGAATGAAAGTGATGGAGAGACAGAAATTGAATGTGTTTGAGATGAAGTGTCTGAGGAGTATGGCTGGTGTATCTCGAGTAGATAGGGTTAGGAACGAAGTGGTGAGGGTGAGAACAGGTGTAAGAAATGAGTTAGCGGCTAGAGTGGATATGAATGTGTTGAGGTGGTTTGGCCATGTTGAGAGAATGGAAAATGGCTGTCTGCTAAAGAAGGTGATGAATGCAAGAGTTGATGGGAGAAGTACAAGAGGAAGGCCAAGGTTTGGGTGGATGGATGGTGTGAAGAAAGCTCTGGGTGATAGGAGGATAGATGTGAGAGAGGCAAGAGAGCGTGCTAGAAATAGGAATGAATGGCGAGCGATTGTGACGCAGTTCCGGTAGGCCCTGCTGCTTCCTCCGGTGCCTTAGATGACCGTGGAGGTAGCAGCAGTAGGGGACTCAGCAGTATGAAGCTTCATCTGTGGTGGAAATGTGGGAGGTTGGGCTGTGGCACCCTAGCAGTACCAGCTGAACTCGGCTGAGTCCCTGGTTAGGCTGGAGGAACGTAGAGAGTAGAGGTCCCCTTTTTGTTTTGTTTCTTGTTGTTGTCGGCTACCCCCCAAAATTGGGGGAAGTGCCTTTGGTATATGTATGTATGTATATATATATACATACATATATATATATATATATATATATATATATATATATATATATATACACACATATAAATATATATATATATATATATATATATATATATATATATATATATATATATATATTCTAAAAATCATGAAAACAGTTTTATGATGACTGACCTATCACGGAACAATTGACTAAGAGCTCTATTTTATCTCCTTTTCTTGTAACGCTGAACAGACAAGAGATCTAATTTCCCCTTTTCCAAACTTTAAAAGCAAAAATAAGCTTGTCTGAAAAGAAAAGAGGCTCTAACACCCTATGGCAGGGATAATACCTCTAATTTATAATGAAAGTTCAAGGAAACAGAAAAAAGAAGGCTTAAGACTATATCTATTTTCAATCTAGGAATTCCTTCTTTTTGTTATTATTATCATTAGTATTATTATTATTATTATTATTATTATTATTATTTTTATTAATTATTACTATTCTTACTTGCTAAGCTACAACCCTAGTTAAAAAAGCAAGATGCTGCTAGCCCAGGGGCCCCACCAGGGAAAATAGCCCAGCGAGGAAAGGAAAAAAGGAAAAACAAAATAATTTTCTGCCCATCAATGAATTACAGATTACAATTTCTTTTAATACACAAGAAGCATCATATGCACACACAAAAACTACAGCTTTTCACACGATAACATATTTCATTGGGTGATAAAATATTTTTACTCGATTTCCATCAACTTACCTTCCTTTGTAATACACAGGACTCACAAATATCTATCCGTTCTTTCTAAAATATCCCCAAAAAGGTTAAAATCTCTGGAACCTTATCAGACACTCGAAATTGAACCAATAGCTTATTTTGCCATCTTGCTCTTGTACACACCCATTCAATGTTTTCCCTTTCTACATCAAAAGAAAAATGTTAAATTGTACAAAACAAAATTACAAAAGCTATAATTTGATTCAAAGAATCTTTCTTCCCCATGAAATCAATTCAATGCAAAACCAGGAATCGCAAAGAGAGAGAGAGAGAGAGAGAGAGAGAGAGAGAGAGAGAGAGAGAGAGAGAGAGAGAGAGAGAGAGAGAGAGAGAGAGAGAGAGGTAAAGGATAGTTAAGCCCTAGTAAGTTCCGCTTGTCTCATTAACATAATCGCCGTGACGCGAAATTAGCGGTTTGGGGAGAAAGATTTTGAATTCGGAAATGCAATATTCCATGAAACGTGGTAATGTAACGACGTTTGTTTCTCGAAATTCTCGCCATAAGAGACTAGGGTCCTTGAAAGACTGTAAAGACTCTCTCTCTCTCTCTCTCTCTCTCTCTCTCTCTCTCTCTCTCTCTCTCCTCTCTCTCTCAGGTAGAAATAATTCATGACATATCTTTACATACAAATATAGACTTGTTATCATTATTATTATTGGGTCAAAATCTTTCAATCTTATATTCATTTCAAGCCTGATCTTCACAATAAAAGTAAAAATATGATAATCAATATTCATTATATCAATTTCTAGAATTTAAAATTCTACGCGCTGAATGGTTAAATTCATGCATTTAGAAGTTGCTGGTAGCTCCTGAATGCAGCAATGCAATTTAAACAGGGGTTGAGCAATCTACTGTACTCCTAAGCAGTACAGAAGATAACAGCAATATTGGAGAGGAATCGTGCAAATGATTATACAGGCGTAAAATTCGACACACTTGTTCTCCAAGGCATACCAATCAAATTTGGCCGATTGGACAATTGAAAATCCAAGATGGGGGCCATTTTTCAAGATGGCCGACAAATTAATCGTCCAAAGTTGATGTTTTGCTTAGAAGTATTTATAGTTGTCTGATTGGCGTGATGTCGATATGGATTTCTATGGTTTTAAGCATAATGAAGTAGATCTTAATGTTTATATGAAAAAAAAATAACATCTGTCAAGATTTTATTGTTTACAAAGCAGTGTGACATATAGTATATTTTCCGGGTTTTACTATTTTATGTTCAAAATGCCTACCAAGTTGTCCGTTTTTCATTTCGTAGACTTTGTACCATAAATGTTCAAACCATGCCTCTGGTCCTTCATCTGCTACTGCTCACATACACAGCTGTGGAGTGATATTCAAAGGACTGGTGACAGCACTTGCATTTTCCTTTGCAGTCTTCTTACAGGAGCACTATCAGTTCCCAAAAGCTAGCTGCAACAGAAGGTAGTGTCCAATATATCTGCCATGTCTCTCCCTTCCGTATCAACCCCAAATCAGCAGGACTGTTCATGTCTGGATTGAAGACGGTTGCCTGGTCCCAGATGATCCCAGCCTGATATGCCGCAAGCTTTGCATGTTCTTTGGGGGCTGCCTGTGTTAGAGGAATTGAGTTCAATGGCCTCTGCTTGCAGGCAAAGAAATATATTCTTGCTCCGTCCACATTAGTGCCTACACTTGATCTGTCGTACATGAGGGCAACACATCTCTACAACCTATGCAGGTCAAGAACACGAATCATTGTTGGATTATGGCTGAGATTAGTGAATGCTTCAGAAACAATATCATATACGTTCCAAGTAGCTATGCTGATTTTCTTATCCCACAGAAGGCAGGCACTATATCACGTACAATGAACGTATAGAAGTGAGGGATCCTTTAAGCTTTCTCAAGCCTATTGGAGAAGCTACACCATGGACTAGATTCATCGAATCTTGGATCCTTGGGCAAAGGTAATCCACATTTTCTCAAGATATATTTCCTATAAGGAATGTAGTAAAGATATTGATATGACTAACATGTTCGTGTCATTGGCCTTAATGATATTAGACTTTCTCCCAGCAGTCTTTGCATCCCATGCGTGTACAAATATTCAAGTGTCAGCTGTACACAAAGATTTCATTTGTTATTAATGGTATCTTCTCCTTTCATGACGATGCCTGTGCTTGGCATCTCTACTTTATACATCTCCGCAAGAAAGTGAAACAGC
>NC_090747.1:87379358-87381858 GCF_036898095.1 Palaemon carinicauda
TGAAGACTTTGATATTCCGTGTTTAAACCTCACACAACAAAATGGAAATATTATCAAGACCATTTAAAAATATTCATACATGGTGAAAGTTAGTGTGGAAGAAATGGTATATCGTATATGTAAGTAATTTCCTATGAAAACTTAGTGAAAGATAAAACTGAATGATTTAGGCAGTAACGCACTGTGGCACAAATTTTCTCTACTGAATTACGAAAATATATTTTTCCTTAAACAGGACTCGGTACATCATTACGGGACTACGACAGACATTTCTTACAAACTCTAAAATTAAGTTTGTTTAGATGTGGAAATAAAGTTAGTGCTGTTGTATGGGGTAAGAACTCTACAAACGGGAAAGAGGGGACGAAGTTTACACAAGTTCTCCCAAATTGTGACTGCATTTTCAAAAGGTAAAAGTGATCATTATAAATGCAAATGCTGAATTATGCCCTTTTCAGAGAAATGGCTACAAAAACTTACATACATTTGTAAAATGGAAAACAACCTTTAAAAGAGTTTTAAAAAGCTCAGGAAAATTAGCTACACCTGATTAGACCAAATATAAAAAAAAAAAACTATATATAAAAACGACTAAATGAGCCTATTCTTCAAGAGACATAAATATATTCCCTTTAAGATAATTCCGAACGATGCACGAAAAAGTACCGCATCGGAATGGGCAGGGGTCGTTAAAGGTGATTCTTCCCTACGATCAGTGTGCAACCGTAGCCTTTATCGACCCGGGACCTAAGTACCGAATTTAGATGTTAAACATCCCCGTTCGAGCCATCCACTTCACGTTTATTACCCTCGATTGTATCATAAAATATGCAGTTGGACCGGAGGCTTACGCGCCCAACCCTCCATGTGCTTACGACCGGCTCTTGCAGAGAGAGAGAGAGAGAGAGAGAGAGAGAGAGAGAGAGAGAGACTGGAGTCTGCATGCGAGAGAGAAATAGAGAAAGACTGACTGGAGGAGGAAAGATGGAGATTTTGAGTGAGAAGCTGCAAGCATCTGTAAAGAAAATAGCAGCTTTCACGTTGATAAGTCTTATGGCTAATAATGTAAAATCTAAGACCGAATAGATAAGCCATTAATAACTTATCAAATTTCGCTAGTAGAGGGACGGAAGGGTCAATAAGATTAAAAGTTCAGTAAATATACTTCACAAAATGTAAACAGAAAAGCATATGAAAAAACAAGTAAGAATATCGGATAGATTAGGGGTAAGATGGAAAATAAACGAGAAGGTAAAACAGAACACTCAAATACTTCATGAGAAAGGTAAAGCAAAGAATCAAAGATACACAAGAAGGAGGTGAAAGAAATAAAACATAATAACTTTTAAGTTGAAATTGGAAAGAGGGAATTAAAAAGAATCATGAAAACCCGGATGATTAGACAAACTAAACAAACGAGGAGAGAGAAAAAGATAACAAATATTTTCTCCTAACTAATTATCAACTCCAACATCTCTAAGTAATTAAGATTAGGTCCTCTTTTCAACTCTTTAAAACATCCCTCGAAGTTAGGGACCAAGATTGTAAACAACTCGAAATTCGAAACCTTTTGCCAAAAGTGCAAGACTTTGCTTTTTCCTTATTACTTGATGGCTATACAAGTGAGGAGGAGGAGGAGGAGGAGGAGGAGGAGGAGGAGGAGAAAAGGGAACATATACTGTAGAACTGCACTTTCATATACACTTCAAACAAAAATATCCATTAATTCCGCCTTTCCCATTTGCATTATAATTTATATTTACAACTTTACTACCAAGAGTGAATAAACGTCGGGCGGGTGGTGTGAAAAATACAGGAATAGACACAAGTAAAAAAATATAAATCATACAAAAAGCGCTTTCCAAGGAATTTTAAAAACTTATAAGTCAAAATTCTTTTCATATAGTAGCCTGAATTGTTGTCAAATAAGATAAATATTGAAAGCTAAAAAAAAAAAAAACTTATTTCTTAGAGATTTGAACCGCCGGTCACTGATCCAACAGATTAAAGTTTTATCCACTCAAATATGGAGGGAATTGAAGTTAAAATCACCAATAAAGATGCTAATGTTAATACCTGCCCTGTATATAATAAGATGTATACATTTTAAAAACCAAAGTAGTTTTAGAGTGAAAAGTATGGAAATGCACAAACAAATAAAACTTTTTGCTAAAATATGCCAAAAGAATCACATTAACACTGAATACGCGTATCTGTGAATGAATGCGAGTGGAATAAGAAAAAACAATTTTATGTTAAAGCTTTTAGTCCTAAAATGGTAGACACAGTTGTGGTAATTAGAAAGGCTGAAATATTAAAGAATCTTAAATGGAACTAAAATTAGAAAGGCACCTGCCATGTTCTCTTGAAGCAAAATTCGTGTTTGTAATGGAACCGAGCATGTCATGAAAGTATGAATGAAGAGAAAAAACTATTACAAGTGAGCTATTGCTCAGGCTTTTGTGCAACTGTATTGGCACTGGAGCTAGAGGCGGGAGGG
>NC_090747.1:87386858-87389358 GCF_036898095.1 Palaemon carinicauda
TGTATATATGTGTATATATATATGTATATATATACAGTATATATATATATATATATATATATTTAGTACTAAATTATGATCTAATTAGGAAATGTGTAGTGAAATGCAACCCTTCAACTTCGATAAGATCTATAAAAAATTACCATTCTCTTATATAGACAAAACTAGGGCAGTGATAGCAGAGCTAATGTCAAGCCATATACAGTAAGTAGTGGTTACTTTCTTCTCCGTTGTTTACCTCATCATCATCTCCTCCTACGCCTATTGACGCAGAGAACCTCGATTAGATTTCGCCATTCGTCTCTATCTTGAGCTTTTAATTCAATGCTTTTGAATTCATCATTTCCCACTTCACGCTTCATTGTTCTCAGCCATGTAGGCTTGGGTCTTCCAACTCTTCTAGTATCTTGTGGAGCCTAGTTGAACGTTTGTTGAACTAATCTCTCTTGGGGAGTGCGAAGACCATGCCCAAACCATTTCCATCTAGTTGTTCACTTAGATAATACAACTCCAGGATATCTTTCTTTAGTTTCGTAATCATATGAATAACTAGATATTCAATCATTTCCTTGTAAGAAAGATGTTAGTCACATATCGTCTAAAATTAAGAATATCTCTCAATATTTGATAAATTTGACTTAATTTGTTATTAACTCTATTCAATGAAAATCATATTTCATGTGTATTAATTGTACTCTCTCTCTCTCTCTCTCTCTCTCTCTCTCTCCTCTCTCTCTCTCTTCTTTCCTTCTTTCCTTTATTAATAGGATTCTAACCCAATAGGCAGCCCTCAATATTATATTTCCTCAAAGGGGCTATATCGCTGATGTTATTCTATACCCGACTGCCTTCACTCATTCCACTTTATCATTGGGTTTTCTCTCATAATAATTTTCATCCCGGACTTCCTAAAGTAGGGTTCAATCTTCTTCCATTTTCTTTTTCTTTTTTTCGATTAGACGATGGCCATTTTAAAACCGTTATTATTAATAGATAAGCTTCAACCCTTGTTGGAAAAGGAGGATACTATAAACCCAAGGGACCCAACAGGGAAAATAGTCAAGTGAGGAAAGGAAATAGGGTAACAGATAGAATAGTGTGCTTGAGTGTGCACTCAAGCAAGAGAAATATAACCCTAGAGAGCGGAAGACCATGGTACAGAGGCTTATGGAACTACCAAAGACTAGAGATGCTGGAGCATCCTTCTCTTAAAAGAGCTACTCGTACCATAGTTAAAGAAGAAGAAATGATATCATGTCCCTCTACTTGAAACTACAGATAACCTTATTATTGCTATTTACACGGAAACTTATTTCTGATACCCAATCATTCGAAGCATATACACAGGTGGGTGGACGAACCTTAAACATAAACTGACATTCAAAACGAGTATATGGGTCACATGTAGATACTAGCATTAAATATATGGGTACATGCGCTTTATGCACCGACTGACATTCACCTGAGCGCATAAGCTACTTTTGAACGTTTTTAAAGCTCAATATTTAAAATAGCAATAACTTATTCGTCCCTGAACGACAAATGTTGATACCCTCAAAAGATTCTAAGCTGAAATATTCAACATAAAAAGCATTCTAAAGGGAAAGCACCTCAGCTAGATTTCAGAATTTCTTTTAAACGCTTCAGCTAGTATTTGCACAAAATTAAACAAACATCTCGACCTCAAACATGACATTTCTAAGCATTTGCAAAATCTCCGTGAGTTATACCAAGATACTTCCTTTATATACTTCTTTTCCACTGCTTCCTTTATCTGTTTATTTTAGCATGGAAATTTGGTTCTCAGTTATATTAGCTTAAACATTAACATAAGAGAGAGAGAAAAAAAAAACACAATTTGGCAATCAATTCATAGCCTGTTACAACTCTACGGTCACTATCAACATAATTTAACCACAGTAGGTAATACTGTCATAAGACCTCTGATAGGCTTAATCACTCTCACTAACAGACCTAAATCAACATTATGAAGGTAATTGAAAGAAAAATTTATCCCCCTAAGAAAAATCTCTGGAAGAAAACAGCAAACAATACAAATTCGACTTCTCCGAACAACCATAATTAGTCAACAACGCCCGTCTATGGGAAGTTTCGTTGTTTGCAAACTTTGGACGCCATTCACGAAAAGATAAAAATTTCTTTTTGAGTCGACTTAGCCACCCTGCACAATCAATCATCCAAGACTAACTCGGTAAAATGTTTCGTTTCAGGAGAACTTCGGGTTAAAAGCCACACGTATGGATATGGCATAGGAAAAGAGTATCTGGAAAAACTCCAAATTTAGTCCATCTACAAAAAATAGTTTTCTTGGGTGTAATTTAATGTATGTACAGTATTTGTGTACTTACTTCAAGTCTATAACACTCATAGCAAGTGTTCAAATATATATATATATATATATATATACATATATACATATATACATATATACATATATATATATATATATATAAGTATGCATGCACGAGTGTGTGTGTGT
>NC_090747.1:87394358-87407328 GCF_036898095.1 Palaemon carinicauda
ATAACTGAAGAGAACAAATTAACAATAAATCATTCTAAAAAAAGTAATGTCAAGAGAGATGTCATATATGAACTATTAACGTCAAAAACAAATATGTCATATATAAACTATAAAAAGACTCATATATATATATATATATATATATATATATATATATATATATATATATATATATATATATATATATATATATAGACACACACAAACACAAATAATAGCAAGAATATAGCAATACCAAACATAGCACACTGCATCGCCTCTAACGCCAGATGAAGAGAATTCCTTTTGGCCCTGGAGGACTTCTCGGATATTCTGCTCATCCGAGCAACCGACAGTTCAATAATCATAAAACTACATTTATGGCCCTACATATATTGGCCCGAGTTATACCATTAATAAATACTCTGGACCCAATACCAGCATCACTCTATTATCACACAAAACTGAGGTTTATACACTACTTCGCGAAAGAGTTCTATGTCAACAAATCGCCTATCATCGTAAGAGGCCATTTGTAGGTCATTTTGTATTTCGAATTGTATCGTTTCAAAATCGCTGGAAAACATTATTGCGTTAAACATTACTTAAAGTTACAACTTTCTTTCGCAATAATAATAATAATAATAATAATAATAATAGTAAAAACAAAACAATAATAATAATAATAATAATAAAAACAACAACAACAACAACAACAACAACAATAATAATAATAATAATAATAATAATAATAATAATAATGCAATTCCTTACTCTGGTGCCATCTCAAGCCTGTTAATTAATTTTTTACTAGTGGTCACCCAGCCAAGATTTAACCATATAAAATATTTTTAAGCTTCACTCAGATATATGGTGTAGTGATTATGTTCTGATTTTATTTTTTATTCATAATAGGTCACTCAGTCGGTTACACATCAAAATTTAAAGGAAGAAACGTTTCAATAATTACAATAGCAAATCCACCAAAAAATTTTGGTTACAGTTTAAAATTCTGAAAACTTTATAAAAAAAAAAAACTTGCATAGACAATAAAAAAAGCTAACACTAGATACCTTACTACTTCCTGATCGGAAGAAATAGGGACGGTGTGGAAGAGCATGTGTATGGTAAAAACGTTGAATCAGGGAAAAAAAATTGAAATAGGAAATAAGACATCGACGACCCTCAAATTCGGGGCACATATAAACCCCAGGGTCCCCTGACTCCTTAACTAGAAATAGGAAGGGAAGAGGTACCTAACGGGAGAGGCAGGGGAAGGGGAGGGTCATATCCTGAAGCCATAACCATTGCTGCCTGATGCAACATTAGCAATCTAAGTGAGTTATCCCCTTCCCCAATGGGCGATGGAAGACGCCCTAAACTGCTACCCTTACCCATTACCATGGGCCAAAAGTAGCCCATCTACCGGAATCACACAGGATGCAGTAAAGGCTGCCTCTTCCATTGATGTCTTTGCTTTGCAAAGCTTGTTGCAGCAATAACTAAACCATCAATAATTCCAATATATAATAAACAAAAAATATTCTTTCAGCTGATAATAAATACACGCAGGCATATTATATATATATATATATATATATATATATATATATATATATATATATATATATACACACACATATGTATACATATACATATATATATATATATATATATATATATGTATGTATATATATCTTCAACAAAATTATATGATTGACCTTTTTTGTTCCTAACCAGGGGAATTTCTCTAGGCCTGGGGAACAAAATAAATTTAATCATCAAATATTAACGATTTTTTTATGAAAAATACACACACATATATATATATATCTATATCTATCTATCTATATATATATATATATATATATATATTGTGTGTCTACGTTTTATATACGGTTATGTGACCGTCTAAACTGAAAGGATGTATGAGAACACATTTGATTTAACATACATACACATGTGTACACATATGTATGCATGTATCTCAGTCACAATTTATTTGCAAAATAAATCTTGCCAATTAATGAATATTCGAACTACGCTCTCGTAAACTTATAAAAGAAGACAATAACGTTTATAATTATACGCAAAAATAGGCACACAAAATCAAGAGGAGAATTCCTCCTAACTCGACCTCTCCCCGACGTTTATTAAACCCTCGGGGAATTTCTTCACTCTTTCTTTTTTAACTTTTATAATTCCCCTGTAAAGCTCAGTTTTGGCATCAAGCTATATTATTAAAGTTGCCACATGATTCATTTAACGTATATTTTTTTGTGCACCCGTCAGATTAAATCACTTGAAGATCATTGTTTATGCTTGATATATTGCAATCATTAAAATATTTATTTTTGAAATTATTACAATTATTATTCTTGAAATTATTAAAATAATTATTTTGAAAATTTTAAAATATTACTTTTGAAATTTTAAAAATATTATTATTGAAATTATTAAAAATATTTTTTTAAAATTATCAAGAATATTATTATTGATATTATCAAAATTATTATTTTTAAATGATTAAAATTACTACTTTAGAAATTATTAAAATTATTACTTTTGAAATTATTAAATCTATTATCATTTTTTAAATTGATATTATTATAGAAAAGAGTAATTACAATATTGGTACCCACCAGGATCTCTATGGATTTTATGTTTGCACTTTAGAACCAGAGGGAATTTTTGGTTGATGTATTTTCCCATGGAAAATATGTAGATAAAACTAGCAATAATAAGATCATTTTTTTTTAATACACCTCATACTCTTCTTCCATCAACTTTGCTTCCCTCCCACCATTAATCAAGCATCTCTACGAAATCGCCCCACGAATCATCCCAGCAGCCAAAACATAAACCACACACAGCAAGTTTGGCTCTGCTGTTCATCACTGACATACTTGTGCCGCCATTATTTGAGGAGAGGCAGCTATTATCATAAATTTATGGCTACCTCTGGAACATGCTGCAAGCACCTCCTCCTACTGGGTGGCGCTTTACGGCCCCTAGAGTCTCTCTCTCTCTCTCTCTCTCTCTCTCTCTCTCTCTCTCTCTCTCTCTCTCTCTCTCTCTCTCTCTCGGAGGGTTGTATTTCACCCACTTGACAGCTACAGCTGACATACAGTACCCTGTTATATTGCCCACTGGAATCCCAACTTCTACGAAGTCTCGCTCTGATCCCAGGCTAAGCATTATAATGCCCCCAACATGCGTTACTGTCGAGTAGTTAATGAAACTATAGCAATTGGATTCATTTAAATCCCTCGTTTACTTCTTATGTATATCCATAGTTTACCACTACGTAAACCGAATTAATGGGACATTTAATGCTTTCAAGATGTTTACGAATCTATTGGAATTAAAATCATGGCGTCTGAATCCCCAAGTTCACCACTTCAGAGGACCGAATTAAATTATCGAACTGCGTGATGTCTGATCCTCTGATCCTCTCAAATTGGCGAAGTGGTTAAGAAGACAGCTTAGTGCAGAAAATGTATATCGGGTTTCTAATGACCTTTGTGGCCTTTGTCGTGTTCTGTTCCCCGGTAAAAGTGAACTATTACAGAAGTTATTGTTATATAATTATTTGATATTTACTTTGCATATCGAAATTGAACCAATTGTATGTCTTGAATAAAATCAAAATATCTAAGTAATGAGTTAACAATTGGGTGTTCATTTCTTGTGCCTAAGAAAAATGTTAAAGTTACGCAACTTCATAGACGGCGTCAGTTAATGACTTAGAAATGAAATAAATATTCAACTATCGTATAACCAGATTAAAAACATTTCTAAATCAAAATAGGTCTCAGGATATCTCAAGTTGACGTGAATCACTAAAAGAATAATAATAATAATAATAATAATAATAATAATAATAATAATAATAATAATAATAATAATAATAATAATGCATTGAAAGATACAAACACGTGTTAAACGTCAAATAGCGTATGCCTACACATACAGACAAAAATATTAATCCTTTCACGCCCTACCTGGAATCACAGCTTACACACCAATGGATCAATCATAACTTTTTTACCGTCCAACTCGGCTTCCAATAATCTTAATATCTTTATTATTTTATCGTCACCAAAATCTTAATATATTATAGTATATTGAATTGTCATCGTTTACCTCTTTAAATTCACACGAGGTTTCGTATTCTTTGAAGTATTTCTTTAGCTTGATCTATGCAAACGTAAACATTTCTAATGATAAAAATAAAAAATAACAGTAATAACAACAACAACAGCCATAATAACAACAACAACAACAACAACAATAATAATAATAATAATAATAATGATAATAATAATAATAAAAGGAAAATTGGAGCAATTGAAAAGCTCAACTACAAAATTAACGTCACTGAGGCAGCTATAATCGTCAATGAAACCTGTTTGTAAGAGGATCTACTTCCGAGAAATAATAATAATAATAATAATAATAATAATAATAATAACAATAATAATAATAATAATAATCACATTTTAACTGGAAAAGAAAATTATTCCTAATACAAGAAACAAACAAACAGCATCACCGAAGAGACTACAGTTATGCGTAGAAAGCCATTGTACATCCTGGTTTTCTTCTCCTCTTCGGCATCAAATATTGATAGACAAGTGTAGAGGGCAAATTCCCCCCTACTTCGACCCGCATACCCTTCAACCAACGCGAGGAAGCAGATTGCTCAACAATTCCGGTTAACTAAACAAGGAGATCCAACGACACAATCTGCTTCCTTCTTGATAGTTCACATCTCAAGGGGGGTAACAGATCTACTTGGGGGGAGGAATGGGGGACCAGGGGGCAGATAATATGGGGGGCGCAGAAAGGGGAGAGTCTGGAGGAAGGAAATCATGGTGGGGTTTCGAGGGAGGAAAATTCCGTAGGGAGCCATAGGAGGGTTGGAAGGGAAAATTACTCCTGGAGAGATATATTCTGTCAGGATTCGAGAGGCCGTAAAATGGAAGGCGCCCTTGTCAACGTGTTTTAATAAGGGCGTGATAAATTACACAGGGCACAGGCACAGTGATAACGGTGGGCTATACTGTACCGCCAAGACGTATAGTTTTTCTTTCTCTCAAAAAGGGTGACCATTTCGAGCACAAGTGATTTTTAGCAAAATAAAATAAGCCTGGATGAATCATCCTTTCTCTTTTGGGGCTATCCTTATCTATATATCATAACAATGATGGAATGAAGAAGTAATGGGGTATAAAGGATTTCAAGAACTGACCAATAAAGTGCAATGGTTCCTTTAACGCAATTTATGGTCGTAATCAAAGCTATTAAAAAGTACGTGTTTGCGTGTGTGGTGGTAAAAATGCAAACAGATTTTGGGAGTAGCACCAGAAATGCTACGTACTATGTTAAAAATTTGCCGTAAAAAAACGGTAAAATTCCTGGAATAAAAGTTGCCAGATATTTACCGTTTTAAAAACGGATATATTGACGTAAAGGTGTGATATTACGGTCACTAACCCGTAAAAGATAATAAAAAGCAGGGTAAAATTACAGTTGCCTATATTTTACTGAAATACGGCTGAGAACTGTAATATTTTTTTACGGAGAATTTCCGATTAATATCACGTTTCTTTTAACAGTGTATGGAACAACAATTCTATGGAATAGTAAGAAGTCATAGATTGAAGAACAACGTTAATGGTGAATAGACTTTTTACAATGAAATTATAAGTAAAATAAAATTACTATATACAAGGTTAAAATTCTCAGTCTGAAGACTGAATATCTTAACAGAGCAAGCACGAAGATGCTTAACTTTGCACTTGCTGTGCTCATGAACAGACTTAATTATTGTTAGTGGAGTGCTATCAAAAGAATTTCCAGTGAACAATGGAGTACTCCAAGGGAATGTGCTGTCACCTATGTTGTTATTAATGCAGGGAACAGTTTGGGGATGGGGAGATGGATTGAACTGGATTGGTAACAGGAAATTAGCTGACCTAGAGTAAGCTGATGAGGCTGTCCTAATTAGCAGAACATCACAGGATTAACAAAGCTTGCTTGCCAGAATGTATGAAATATCATATGAGGTTGGACATAAGATAAATAGAAGAAAGAAAGAAAAGATGAGAACGAAATATACAATGTAAGATGAAATAATGTAAGATGAAATATCTTGGGAAGGAGAAATGATTGATGTAGTGGAATCATTAAAATATTAGCAACTATAATATCTAATACAGGATCTTTCGAACTTGAGTTTAATGAAAGATTGAAAAATAAATCAGACAATAGTTAGGTTAATTAAAATTTGGAAATCAAATCGCCTGAAATTACATATAAAAATCAGGCTATAAATCAGTTTAGTGAAATCGGTGTTACTGTATGGACATCAGTCGTGGTATGACAATGAAACAATATATAACAGATTTAGTAGATTTGAGAACAAAGCCCTCAAAAGAATATTGGGAGTTAAATGGCAGGAAAGGATTTGAAATGAAACTATAAAAGAGATTACTCGAGTGCCATATATCAATGAGATCATGGTGAGGGGTAGAAGGAGAAGGTTTGGGCAAGCTCTTCTGACTCCCCAAGAGAGATTAAGGTCACCAAACTTTCAATTGGGCTCCACAAGACACTGTCACCAAACTTTCAACTGGGCTCCACAAGACACTAGAACACTTGAAAGACCCAAACCTACATGGCTGAGAACTATGAAGCGTTAAGTGGATGATGAATGGAAAAGTATTTACTTGAAAGCTCAAGATAGAGACGACTGACAAAATCTAACCCAAGTCCTTTGCGTCAATAGTCGAAGGAGGTGATGACCTACATACATACATACATACATATATATATATATACAGTATATATATATATATATATATATATATATATATATATATATATATATATATATATATATATACATATATATATATATAAATATATATATATACATATATATATATATATATATATATATATATATATATATATATATATATACATATATATATATATAAAACCAGTCGCTTGTTCTTTATCACATAGTGGAGATATGAGGCATGATGACATAATATCCCCCGCGTGGATAAAACTCCACCTACAAGAATATGCACGCTCCCTTCGATCACATCAGAGGCGTGCCTAGAAATAACGTCTTCACGAGGGGAACGGTCCGTCGGCTCAAGTGTGAGGGACGAACCATCCAATCAAAGAAAGAAGCAAAATCCAGGATGCTTCGCCACTCTTCCGAGGTAAAAACATCTTGCTATTCCATTGGACCCAGAAGGTAGGACTGCTGATTCGTTTATTTCTTCAGTTTCGCATAACGAAAGTATTAAATGGTCCCAGTTGTCTTATGTACACAGACAGAGTTTTGGTATTCTTGTACAGTACCTTGACTCACACATTATATATATATATATATATATATATATATATATATATATATATATATATATATATATATATATATACAAACACATTATTATTATTATTATTATTAAATGCTAAGCTACAACCCTAGTTGGAAAAGCAGGATGCTATAGGCCCAAGGGCCCCAACAGGGAAAATAGCCCAGTGAGGAAAGGAAATAAGGAAATAAGGAAAAATAGAACATTCTAGGAATAGTAACAATATTAAAATAAATATTTCCTATTTAAACTATAAAAACTTTAACAGAACAAGAGGAAGAGAAACTAGACAGAAAAGTGTGCCCAAGTGTACCCTCAAGCAAGAGAACTCTAACCCAAGGCAGTGTAAGACCATGGTACAGAGGCTATGGCACTACCCAAGAATAGAGAACAATGGTTTGATTTTGGAGTGTCCTTCTCCTAGAAGAGCTGCTTACCATAGCTAAAGAGTCTCTTCTACCCTTACCAAGAGGAAAGTAGCCACTGAACAACTACAGTGCAGTAGTTAACCCCTTGGGTGAAGAAGAATTGTCTAGTAATCACAGTGTTGTCAGGTGTATGAGGACAGAGGAGAATCTGTAAAGAATAGGCCAGACTATTCGGTGTTTGTGTAGGCAAAGGGAAAGAACCGTAACCAGAGAGAAGGGTCCTATGTAGTACTGTCTGGCCAGTCAAAGGACCCCATAACTCTCTAGCGGTAGTATCTCAACGGGCGGCTGGTGCCCAGGCCAACCTACTACCTACAAACACATACATATATATATATATATATATATATATTATATATACATATATATTATATATATATATATATATATATATATATATTATACATATATATTATATATTATATATATATATATATTTATATATATATATATTATACATATATATATACATATATATATATATATATATATATATATATATATATATATATATATATATATATATATAGTCCACTGCAAGACAAAAGCCTTAGACATGTCACTTAATGTCTGGAGTTTGGTCAGTTTTTATCACCTCTAGCCACTGCGGATTGGTGAAGGTGGGAGACTTTTGTCTCATCGTTCACAGCACACTAACATAGTACGAGTGGCCCTGACTAGTACATCTTTGCTGCTGATTGCGATATGAACCCTTACACCACGTTAAGGTATCCCCTCTCAGAAAGGGTATATAGGCCATATCAAAGGTGTATATGTATATACATATATATATATATATATATATATATATATATATATATATATATATATATATATATATATATATATATATATATATATAATATGATAATATTGAGCTCTTTAACTAAACGTGAAAGGAGCTTTCAATGCACTTCTTGCCTAATTATAGCTTTCACTCTAAATACATTCCAAGAGCTATAGTCAATCTTCTCAAGTTTCACGCTGCTGACGCAATGAGGTAACTTTAGAGAAATTTTAGGATATTCAAAATACGCAAAGAAACAGCAAAACTCACACGCACTAAAACCAATGTATAGACAAGATAAAATTAGTGGCATAGATAGGAGTAAAAATTTCTTTATACGGTTAATTGAATATTAATATTGTGGTGTACATATATCATAGAAAAAAATCACATTATCAAAAATGAAAGAAAAAATAGAAAACCTAAAGACAAATCTATTACAAAACCTTGTAGCGTCGTAGAGGTATTATAGATAAGATGAAGGGTTTCTTTTACAGGTATTAAGAATACAGTTTAACAAAACCATTAAAGGAATGTTATAACATTAATTCTGTTTGGCAAATAAGTGACCGTATAATAATTTAATTTAACATAATTCATATTCATTGCATCTTACGACCTCTTATATGATAAAAGAGAAAAGGGATGGACAACTGTACGGAAAAAAAAGCAAATATAATCGAGAATGTACTAATAACCTTAGAATCATTCTCACAATGTAAATCCAAAGGGAAATATTTCCCGTAATAACAGCATTCATAAATGTATTTCCCCAAGGAATAAACGTTGGTGCCAACCCCACTTCACTTGGGAAATCCACAAAACGAACATATTCGCCACTGACCAAGGGTCAAATATGAAAATATCTATACCAACAGACAAAATCAATATAACGAGGACGTAAACATCTTCGGCGAGATATATATTTGGAAGGGAGATAGGCGTGAAATAAGCGTTAACTCAGAAGGGCGGAAATTGACATGAGTGGGGCAAGTGAACGAGTGTTATCTCCATAGAAGGTGGAGAAAACTAAGTAAAGGATGTGATGGTGTTTGCAATATACAGATGGCATGTACATATTTGTTTTGTTCTTGGTAAGGTTTACTCAATAATGAACGAACAGTTTGCACGCTCTCTCTCTCTCTCTCTCTCTCTCTCTCTCTCTCTCTCTCTCTCTCTCTCTCTCTCTCTCTCTCTCTCTAAATCAATCCTTTTACCTTACAAAATGGCCAAAAGTTGATTACACGGCAAAGTTACTTTTACCTAAATATCTTTTTCACTCTATCTCAGCTGAAAATTAAACCATAAAATATCATCCTAGAGAGAGAGAGAGAGAGAGAGAGAGAGAGAGAGAGAGAGAGAGAGATTAAACCCTCTTTCATTTCAAAATTGCCAAAATATAATTACATAGTAAAGTCACTTTTACATAAACATCTCTTTCACTCTCAACCTCAGCTGTAAATTAAGCCAGAAACATAGGAGAGAGAGAGAGAGAGAGAGAGAGAGAGAGAGAGAGAGAGAGAGAGAGAGAGAGAGAGAGAAGAAGAAGAAGAAGAAGAAGAAGAAGAAGAAGAAGAAGAAGAAGAAGAAGAAGAAGAAGCACCAGCACCTGCCTGCCATCCCAGCCCAACAATAATTTGATCAAGCCACTATAACCGTCATCTTAGGCACCTGCCAGAATCCATTATCTAACGTTAAATGCCTGGGAAAAGTAGCTCCGGCACAAAATTCTCTCCTAATAGATTTTTTTTCCCTCTTCTTTCCCTCGAGTAATTTATGAAGACCATTCAATATTACTTCTTCGCATTAAAGGTCAATTACCTAATGACGTTAGGCTGGGCTGCGTTGCAAAAAGTATGGAGAGAGAGAGAGAGAGAGAGAGAGAGAGAGAGAGAGAGAGAGAGAGAGAGAGAGAGAGAGAGGAGAGAGAGAGGGGGGGCCTGATGCAGGGTAAAAGACTATATAATACCTTCTGAATCAGCCACTACTGTATGGTCGCGTCCTACTTTCACACAATTGATATGTGTAACGACCCTGGACGCCAAATGGTAATAGTTAATTATGATAACCTAGTTCTTTTCCCTCTCTGTAATGCTGACCTTATTCAAAAAGTAAACTAAAAAAGTAAACAAAACCAAACGGGCGATGAATAACCATTTCTGATAACAAAATAAGGGAAAATTACTTAGGAATTGCCAACTGATTAAATCACAGTATAGTGCACAACGGAAGAATTGACATACTTATAAATATAAAATACTCTATAGAATAATGAATTTAGTTTTCATTATGGTACACAGAACAATGTTATGCACACACATAAACATATTACAGAGACCATTATTGAGAGTATTTAAAGACTAAAACCATTCAAGAAAACTTCATATGGGAGACTCTCCCTCAGCCTCAGATGCTGTGCAATTTAGGCAGAGAAGCCAATAACACGTTTTAATGCGGTTAGGGTTTGCAAGGACTCAGAAAAGAGAAGACAAAAGGCTTACAAGGATACTGACTGGAGAGAGAGAGAGAGAGAGAGAGAGAGAGAGAGAGAGAGAGAGAGAGAGAGAGAGAGAGAGAGAGAGCCAGGGCCGTTAAGGTCTGGAAGATGTGCAGAGGTCGAGGGGGAAATGGAAGGGAGAAGATGGGATAAGAGGAAGGTCTGTATGACTTCGTGTTCAATGGCGAGAAGCAGTTTATGGCTTGAGAAGGGAAGGGTGGATAAAGAAAGGTGTAGCAGAGAGAGAGAGAGAGAGAGAGAGAGAGAGAGAGAGAGATTTGAAAAGTAATGAATTGATAAACTGCTGATGAGAGAAAGAGATGAGAAAGATCTGAAAAGAAATGAATTAATATATTGATGATGAATATGAGAGAGAGAGAGAGAGAGAGAGAGAGAGAGAGAGAGAGAGAGAGAGAGAGAGAGAGATCTGAAAATAATGAATTGATATATTGATGATGAGAGAGAGAAGAAAGAGATCTGAAAAGAAATGAATTAATACATTGATGATGAGAGACAAAAAAATTAAGTGCGTGGAAGAGACTAAAATACAGCGCTATGTTTAAACAGCTAAAAGAGAGAGAGAGAGAGGAGAGAGAGAGAGAGAGAGAGAGAGAGAGAGAGAGAGAGAGAGAGAGAGAGAGAGAAATCCATGTAGGTGAGGGAGAAAGGAAGTCTGACGCTTATGATGATCATAATGATATGACGGACAAAAGAAAATCCGGGAGACAACGGAATGAAGGGGGACGCCAAAAAATCACAATATGACGAGGTGTTTGAACGGCGGTCGTAAAAGGGAGGGAGAGGGAGTGAGAGAGGAAGGGAGGGGGGAGGGGCGTATACCATCCATCAAAGATGACGGACAACCCCTTTGGACCAACACTCTTGCCAGCACTTTGAAGTAAATCCAATTCTTTCCCGCTGGGCCGAGGGATATCTCCAAGGGAAAGATATCCAAGGCTTCTGAGAAGGATTTGGGATATTCGCTGGCGAGCGACGGAATTTGCAACGCTGTAAAAATTAGAATAAGAATTTTTGCAGGATTCACATTCTAGTATTCACTACGCTGATATATACGCCATCTATTTACCGTGCGTTAAAATGAAATTCACCTCTAGAGTTCATGTAAGCCTTCCAGGCATTCATGCTATGAAACATAAACAAATATGTTTGCTTCCTTTGTAAATATGCTCATACTGAAGAATGATACATATCAACATTGACATATTGAATACAGGGAGTGGCAGACCATTTAAAATTTTTTTTGTTAATTATGCTTTTGATTTTTTGATAATGAGATTTGATATATTGACTGGTAAAACGCCCCGTTATAATTCCTCTCTCTCTCTCTCTCTCTCTCTCTCTCTCTCTCTCTCTCTCTCATAATCTAACTATTGTACAATATTTTTAAGACACATTTATATAGAATAAACAAATTAATTTCTCTATTTCATATAATTTAACCTTTTGTATAGTATTTTTACCACAGATTTATATAAAATCAGTCAATCTCTCTCTCTCTCTCTCTCTCTCTCTCTCTCTCTCTCTCTCTCTCTCTCTCTCTCTCTCTCTCTAAATGATCTACTAGAACAAAATCATAGGATTACAGCGCATAAAGTTAAATTATGAACAACTAAAAACTCTAAAGACCGAAAATCCAGCATTTCTCTCTGCAAGCGTTCCAGGCGAGTACGACAACCAGTAATGTCCTTTCCAACGTAGGTTCAAATACCCCTGATGCAGCTTTATAAACATCTTACCAGTCAGGTAATCTACATAATGGAAATATCAAATACGATAAAATAGCAGCAGGGCTTTGGCTGCGAGCACGCTATTGTGACAGTGGTGATTCTCCGGACGAAAACGTTTACAATGAAACATT
>NC_090747.1:87407828-87422828 GCF_036898095.1 Palaemon carinicauda
ACATTAAAAGGAGTCTTTGAGGTCAGAGTTAGGTTAGATTATATCTTGGGGCGTAAAATGTTTTGTTTATATCTTGCAGTTCACTTAAACAAAAAGAAAAAAAAATATGTTTCTTTTCCGGAGAGATTTATATACTAAATTGTATTTTATTGAATAGAATTAGTAAATAAAATACATTTTCTTGTTTATTAAAATTGACCATATTTTTATTAAAATTCTATTCCATAAAATTAACTGAATTGCACTTTTTCGGGCCAAAAATTACTGACTTAAATATGAAAAAATATAATTCTGAAAAACGAAAAAAAAAAGTTTTAACAAACAAAATTCTTGTTACCTAAATATAATTTTTTTTTACAAAAAGTTTAGACCATGAATTAAACATTTGCAAGTGGAAATTAATTACCAAAATCAAAAATAATATTCTGGAAACTAAACAAAAAATGGGGAAATGACAACTACAAAAAATTACAAACAAATATAACGCTTGACTCTATTCAATAAATTGCATATATACGGGAACAGCATGAAATGTCGTCTGAATATTTACTTACATTCATTCCAGACACATTACACAATACGGGGAAAAATACGGCCACTAAATTCACATTTTAAATTCCAGTTTCGTGTCCGAATGTCAACTGTGTTCTAATTTCCCAGACTGTTATGTAGTACGGCCTCAGCCACATGCGAACATATCCAATCAAATAAATGAAAAGAACATAACTGTACAAATATGTCACACGGCGCAATTCTGACACGACGCAATATTTACACGTGTTTAGGAACAGACGCAAACAAAGAAATAAAAAAAAAAACTTCACAAATACTGTGCTTTTAAAGTGAAACATTTACAGAAGACTGTATATTTTACATAATATTTACATGCGTTTCCAGTACGCAAAAAGAATCGGCAAAATTACGAACAGTCAATGCATACATACATACATATATGTATATTATATAAACACACACCACACACACACACACACATTATATATATATATATATATATATAATTTTTGTGCGTATTTTGCTTATTCTTTTCGCGTACTGAAGCACATGTAAATATGATGTAAAGTCTACACGGTCAAATATTAATAAAATGTTTTACTTCAACAACGACGAATATTTGTGAAGTTTTTGAATTTCTTGTTTATATACATACGCACCAAAACACACACATACACACACACACACACACACACATATATAATATATATATATATATATCGCAAATTAATAAAAGCACACGTATAGAAACGCAATAAAAGAAAGCAATCCCATTCAAACACAACCACGCTCAAAGGATAACACACGATTTATGAACTAAATCTTAAATGAATCAGGAAGAAATAATATACAATAAAAAAAAACAATAATCTAACAATAGTAACCATAATCCCCGTGGTGAAAATTATTTTCAAACTATCTAAAAAAAAAGAAAAAAACAACAACAACAACAACAATCGAAGCCATCAAAACTAGCAAGTGGTCCTCAGGGTGAATCAATAAGCACAACAGAAATACCAACAACAGTCCCATTACTATTCACCGGCGTCCATTTAAAGAGTATGGAAAATTTTCTCCCCTAAATGGTGGAATTTCTAAAATACGAGATATGGGAAATGTACGAGGGGAAGGGGGTGGGGAGGTGGAGTGAGGGGGTGTTCAAAATAACTAAAGAGACACGTATTCAATAAAGCTATAACTTAGTATTGACTTTGAAAATACAGGGGAGAATTGGGGGTGCTTACTTTACGCTAAAGAATCCAAATTATTTCTTCCTTTATTGTAATGTCCCTCAGAATTGTAGAACATTCATTTTAGTAAATACATAAGGAATTAGCATAAATCCTCATCAATACAAATATGACGATAAATGAGGCATAATTTTCTTTTAATAAACTTGTGAAAATCAGCTCGGCTAAATCTATAATTTTGATAGAAGTACGTGGTTTTAATGACGGATCATTGAAAATCAACATTCCTGAGGCATTACTGGATATATTGTAATTTAATTTATTTCCAGAAAAAATAAGTACAAAACAGTAACGTAATCATAAAATATTTCTTTCTGTTAAAATAAAAGATTGAATGCAATAGTAAAATATCACTGAATGTATATGCATACAGTAAAATAAAACAATAAAATACGCAGATATGAATTCAAGTATTTACAACAATAAAACGAAGTCTACTTTATGCACCATTTTAAAACTCGACGAGGAACCAAATAACCAATCCGATTACGGGGATTATGGAAATAGGCTAATGTTAAATAAATCTACGGCTACCGCTATCCAGATTTCGGTCACCTAGGCTCTACTCATTCGTATATGCAATATAAAAACTCCCTCTCTCTCTCTCTCTCTCTCTCTCTCTCTCTCTCTCTCTCCTCGCCAGCCACATAAAAATAGAAATAAAAGTCAATCAGTGCTTGCACACTAGCAATTTTAGTATACCAACCGCAAGGCAGACATATATTATAGCCTTAAATAGAAATTCTTCCGATATAATGAGATTTTTTAGTCCTTGAAAATATTGAAAAAAAAAATCGATCTCTTTAAAAAACCAGTTTATCCCGTATTAAGTTTATGGGATATAATATTTGTTTTTCCTTGCTGTGAGAATTTTGCCATAGCATAAAAGATATGGTCGCGTCGTTCTTACTTTTTCACCACAATTTTAACTAACTTCATAAACTTTTTCTACATTGTTTCCACATCTATGGATGACTTTAAAAACAACTTTTTCATCAGCTCATCAAACAGAGAGAGAGAGAGAGAGAGATGAGAGAGAGAGAGAGGGGGGGGGGGGAGGGAATCGTGGTTATTGACCTTACAAATTGACAACCCAATTTGTTAATCTCTCAAAAAAAAAGTTCTCTCTTTTAAGGATAAACATTTGAATGGAAGCATTTTAGTTCCTCAATAAAAATAAGAATCAATTCAATTTTTGTTCAAAAATTCAAAACTTAAATCATTAAAGAGTTAACCAATACATAGAAATTCCCAAATCAAATAAAAATGAGTAAAAATGAACTCGTCTAAAAAATTTAACAAATAAAATATTACTCTGACACTACACACAAACCACTCAGCCCGTGAGTACCATAGAAACATTGACAGCAACCATACTAGACAGCAATACCACGGGACAATGGCTACACCTGTGGTGGATTGCTCCTCCATCTATAAATAATTTGGTGGACCAGTACACCAGCCTTCGTGTCTGTCAATCATATCTCAGGGTGACAAATACAAGGCTGGAGAGAGAGAGAGAGAGAGAGAGAGAGAGAGAGAGAGAGAGAGAGAGAGAGAGATTTGTGCTCACTATTTTTCCACGAAATTGTAATGTTTCGTTTTCCATCCCATCGGTCGTACATCAAAATAAAGGCTTAGCTCTGGGTGTAGGTGTGTCTATGTGATTTTTTTTCTTTTTTTTTTTTCAAAGTCCGGTTAGCTGTCTACCTCAACTATATGTCTTTTTATTAGTGATGTAATGTCATGGCTGACGTTTAGAATGCTAGAAGGGGGAAATAGGAAGGACGTAGATGAAAACAGATTTACAAAAAATAGGGTCAATGAAAATGACTTTTAATTATTAAGTGTAAGGAAGGAAAATATTAAATATTCCTAAGCGTATTAAACAGACCTCGGAACAATGATAATGAAGAACATCCTATAATTACAATAATAATTATAATAATACTAACAATTCTAAACTTTCAAAATATGTAAAGAAAATATTCAAGAGAAACGGAATGGAAAGGAAAAATTAACAATAAATAAAAATGAAATGAATATTAAGTGAACTTTTTACAATCAAAAGTATTATATGGAGAGATTCTGGCTTCTTTTAAAGTCGGTAACGAATGGTCATATGTTGTTCCACAACTTGAAATTCAAAGCATTGGGTAACTATAAAAATAAAGCAAATGGATCTAACCTATTCCTTCCTCCTTCACGGTTCTCAATTTTCTACTTACCACTTTTCTTCTCTCATACCTTTGACTCAACTGTATATTCATTATTCATTTTAATTGAACAGATTTTTATATACCCAAATGAATACTCTACTTGAAATAAAAACCCGTCTATCCCATCCGCAAAACACGATAATTCAACAATTAATAATGGCCAAGTTATAATTAGAAATAAAAGTCTTGATTCATCACAGAAAATAATATGAAAATACAAAGCAAGAGTTGTCAAATAGAAGTTCTTATTCAGTTGTTATGAAAGTAAAATTAATGATACTTATTTTAGCATAAGAGAATACCCACAAAAGGTTCGATATAGAATAGGTCAAAGTTTATGAAGATAAATAAGCCTGTCCTAAGACGATCAATCGATGAACACGTTCATTACCCGAGAGTCACCTGGTAACAATTCCAGTAAATTAGTGGTCATGAGGTACAATGACTTTGAGTATTACCTTTGTCTCAATGTACCCCATTTACTTCGCTCGTCAATGTGTGAGCTTGAACAAATGATTTCCTTGTCTTGGGAGAGAGAGAGAGAGAGAGAGAGAGAGAGAGAGAGAGAGAGAGAGAGACTATGGACTTCGATCTTTCCGTTAGATTTTTCCAAGAAGCAACGGCAACATAGTAGAAAGTAAAAAAAGTGTCACTGGGCTGATAATAAATAATTAGAGGGCATAAGAACACGTCAACAATATAAGATATAATTTTCAAAGAAAATCCTCGGTCTTGGGATTTTAGAATTAAGGTGTATATAGTAAATCCTATAGTAAAACTAAACCTAAAAGAAAATATTGTAATAACTATCAAGGCTAGGGAAATTGTAGTACCTGAAATGAAACGACAAATCTACAACATTAAACTTGATTATTACGAAATAGCTCTCGACGGACTAGTCCCATTGCTAAACAGGTAGATAAAAGTCTGTTCTTCTCTAGCTGAAACTATAAAAAAATCGATAAATCAAATGTTCTTCTCTTGTTGAAACAATAAAGGAGTCGATGAATCAAATGTTCTTCTCTTGTTGAGACAATAAAAGAATCGATGAATCAAATGTTCTTCTCTAGTTGAAACAATAAAAGAATCGATGAATCAAATGTTCTTCTCTGGTTGAAACAATAAAGGAGTCGATGAATCAAATGTTCTTCTCTTGTTGAGACAATAAAAGAATCGATGAATCAAATGTTCTTCTCTAGTTGAAACAATAAAAGAATCGATGAATCAAATGTTCTTCCCTAGTTGAAACAATAAAAGAATCGATAAATCAAATGTTCTTCTCTAGTTGAAACAATAAGAATCGATGAATCAAATGTTCTTCTCTGGTTGAAACAATAAAAGAATCGATGAATCAAATGTTCTTCCCTAGTTGAAACAATAAAAGAATCGATAAATCAAATGTTCTTCTCTAGTTGAAACAATAAGAATCGATGAATCAAATGTTCTTCCCTAGTTGAAACAATAAAAGAATCGATGAATCAAATGTTCTTCTCTGGTTGAAACAATAAAAGAATCGATGAATCAAATGTTCTTCCCCTAGTTGAAACAATAAAAGAGTCGATAAATCAAATGTTCTTCTCTAGTTGAAACAATAAGAATCGATGAATCAAATGTTCTTCCCCAGTTGAAACAATAAAAGAATCGATGAATCAAATGTTCTTCCCTAGTTGAAACAATAAAAGAATCGATGAATCAAATGTTCTTCCCTAGTTGAAACAATAAAAGAATCGATGAATCAAAACTGAAATTATATACGTACTTACGTCGCGACCGTCAGGAGGCAAATCAAGTAATCCTTACCTAAAAAGGATAAGAATAACAGTTAGTAAATAAATAATAATAATAATATATAATAATAATAATAATAATAATAAATAATAAAAATAAATAATAAAATTAAAAAAATATAACACAATAACAATAATAATAATAAATAATAATAATAGTAATAATAATAATAATAATAGACAAACAAAACATACCATGACTAAGTCGCAAGGAAGAACTTGTATTTTATGGAAATCCCAAAACAGAGATCTCGCGAGGAAACTCCTTCATGAACCATCAACCAATCCTATTAATTTTATGGTATAAAGCTTATAAGCTAAATATGGTCTTTTCTGAAGAAAATAGTTAAATAATTTCGTAAATAATATTAAGATGCCAATCCCTTTTTGAAAAAAAAAAAAAAAAAATATAAGCGTAGTGTTATCCTTTAATAAACACATAATCAAATATGCTCAATAAATATAGCTTTCGAAATGGTAATGCATGTAACATCCCAAGTTCAGATTATAATTTATTTTGTCGGTCATACATGTAGAGATACGTCTGCACGAACCAAACAGCATCAAATAAAGTCTACAAATGATACACTAATAGTGTTTTGGTTGTTTATTAAGTGAAAAAATGGCCACAGGATAAACTTGTCGAAAGCCTACACAGTAATTCATGGTAATGACTTTAAACCACAGAAAGGTTATGGAAACAAAGTTAATTACCTGTAACAACGTTAATAACCTAAAATCAAGCTATAGTCAGTTTTCCATTGACCCCTGATAATCCACTTTTTTTTTAATACGAGGTATCCGACGTCATAAAAAAGCTAACCCTCGAACTGATTCCATGTTTAGTATACAGAACTACGATAGATCGGGGTTTTTACTTTCTTTTCAAGTCCAACTATGTCTATATATCTTCTTGAAAGGTTACTTGCAAAAGCAATTACCGATCTGGTTTCAGCAAGTAATTTGAGATGAGGTCGTTAGTGCCATACGCATGTTCCAAGGCCTTATAAGCAGACAACATCTCTTAATTTATGCTTTGATCAGGTCAAAACGTTAATAGGATATCTAGCAGAATAGCAAATATCTCATATATACAACAACAAATGATCCGTTTCTAGTCGACTGCAGGACAAAAGTCCCAGATATATCCATGGAATAAACGAAGCAATTTAGGAGACAGGATTTATAAATGAGTTATAGAAGAGTAGTAAATGAAATATTAAATACAAGATAAAAACACTCATATAATCTCAAAAAAAAAAAAAAAAAAGATTTGAGTACTATAAATAGGTTAAAGTCAGAATAGTAGAAAGGGTTAGATTGTAATCAGACAACAAAAGTATGTTGGAAAAGTTCGCAGGTAACATCTAAGAAAAAAGATCGATCAGTTTGATTTGAGGTGATTTGGTCAAAAGGAAACAATGTGAAAAGTTTTTGAAGTTTAGAAAGTAGAGATGTGTAACAAGAGCTGGAGGAGAATGTATATACTGTATATAGTCAAGAAAAGTATGTGTAAAAAAGATACAGGTATACACGCACACGCTATATATATATATATATATATATATATATAAACATTCATTAATACATATATATATATATATATATATATATATAAATACATATATATATATACATATATACATTGTTCATAAGACAAGAGAATGAGAGCCTAAAATATTACACAAGACTATTCTACGTGAATTCTAAATGAAAGAAAACACTGCCTCCCATCAAACATAAAAAAAGAGAAGAAAAATAGAGAGGCGATGATCGAACGAAAGAGGCGCTGTTGCATGAGCAGTAGTGCGTTCGAATATTAAATGAAGTGGACGGGATAGAGGCATATTTCGAATCCCCCAATGTTTTACTCACACAATATTCCTCAACAGCCGAGAGATGTATAGACAAAATAAAACTCTTACGTAAACTTCCTCATAAAAGCGACTCGAGATTCCGCACTGCAAATACCAGTTCGTCTTTCTTTTTTTTGGATGGAGACTCTCATCGTACGAAGATTGGGCATTTTTTATATCTTCCTTGCTCGTGTAATGATGATAATAACGCAGATCATAAACAAACATGCATACTCTCTCTCTCTCTCTCTCTCTCTCTCTCTCTCTCTCTCTCTCTCTCTCTCTATATATATATATATATATATATACTTATATATACATATATTTATATATATACATATATAATATATTATATAATATTTATATATATATATATATATATACACATATATATACTGTATGTATAAATATATGCATATATATATATATATATATATATATATATATTTACACATATATACACTGTATATATAATATATATATATTATATATATATACATATATATACATATATGAATGTGAGTATATCTATATGCATGCATACATGCATACATACATACATACATATATATAAATATATATATACACACACACACAATATATATATACTTATGTATAATGTATATAATTTATATATATACATATATATATACTTATGTATAATGTATATATATATACATATAAATATATATATATTATATATATATATATGTATGTATATATATATGTATAATATACTTATGTATAATGTATATATATATATATATATATATATACTGTATATATATATATATTTGATATACGTATATATATACTGTCTATATATATATATATATATATATACATATATATATATATATATATATATACTGTATATGTGTGTGTATATATAAACACATATATGTAATTTTCGCCATACAACCATTCCCCCTTTTAGAGGTACCAGAAGAATTCTTAGGAGTGGCGTTGCTAGCCCTACCATATTTGTGGATTCAATCATAGGCCGGTATCCTTTTATAGACAAAGCAGAGAAGCACGCACTATATCACCGAGAATATCAGACTTATTTCCCAAGTGTTTGAGAGAGAGAGAGAGAGAGAGAGAGAGAGAGAGAGAGAGAGAGAGAGAGAGATGGTGTGTGTGTTCTTTTGCGCCTCCCCTTCGTATCTCCAAGCACGGTCCATACCTTCTAGTCGTAATTCATTTATACAGGGCCTAGGGTGGCCTTTCAGAATACAGATCCCTTCAGAGAATATATTTTATTGTAGTGAAGGCTCAGATGCATATAACAGTCGAGAGGATGAAAAATACGATTACTTCGCAGCACTTTAAAAAGTCGCCGGGAAATAGTTTAGTTGAGTTTAATAACAGGGGCATTGAATATTTATCGGTTAGCGGATATTGCATTCGGATAAATGGTCAGTCCTCCACCCCATTCTCTCTCTCTCTCCTCTCTCTCTCTCTCTCTCTCTCTCTCTCTCTCTCTCTCTCTCTCTCTTTAATGCAACTTCTCAGTAATGAAGAGGAATGCAAATGGCATAAATGTAGAATATTGTTTTTAACTTCTCTTATATTTTTTTTCTTATCTCCTTTCCTCACTTTGCTATTTTCCCTGTTGAAGACCTTGGGTTTATGGCATCCTGCATTTCCAGCTAGGGTTGTAGCTTACCAAGCAATAATAGTAATAATAAAAAATAATAATATAAAGCATAAGTACAACCGGCATATTTTCATGTAAATAACACCCCAAATTGGCAATTTGAAAAGGAACTAATGATAGAGAGAGAGAGAGAGAGAGAGAGAGAGAGAGAGAGAGATAGAGACTCACCCAAAGTGGCAATTTGAAAAGGAACTAATGAGAGAGAGAGAGAGAGAGAGAGAGAGAGAGAGAGAGAGAGTGTCTCTGGTAACTAAAACAATAACATTTACTTAGAAGCAAAGTCTGCTGTGTTGGTAAGATAAAACTTACTTTGCTACTTTTAAAATGGGATTTCTACGGCAGACGCATATAAGAGCAGGCAGTTATTTTCATTTAAAGCATTGGTAGAAGTGAACTGGATATCTTAAGAGCGTAAAGGCCTCACGCTTCTCCAATCTTTCTTGGCACCTCTATCGATGTGAGGCAACTTGCGTATTTTCCATTTGCTTCAAGTTTTGTCAGTTTTTATGATTATACTTTGTAAGCTTTTCACACACACACACACACACACACACACATATATATATATATATATGTATATATACACACATATATATACATTATATACATACATATATATATACACACACACACACACACATATATATATATATATATATATATCTAAGGCTAACTCCTCAAAAAAGAAGTTACTTTATATATAAAACTTCTCCAAGCTGACTAGTTGATATATATATATATATATATATAAATATATATATATACATATATATATATATAAATATATATATATATATATATATATATTACTAACAATGAAAAAAACAGGAATAGTAAAATGTTTCTGGTACTGTGCTAGCAAATTAAACTGCCGTACACTGAAATAATATTTCTGACGAATAAGACCGCATTTAATGTGTTAATATGTTTCTAAAACCATGCGTGTCGTAAATATTGCCCCTCTTCAATTTGATTTTCGACCAAGAGAGCTTTATTTTCTATTCAGCGGAAGGGGGTAAGCTTGACGGTTCTTGATACGTGGTTTTTCTAGGATGGACATTCTTTTTGTTAGAAACTATCAAATCAACAGTCTGAGTCCTTCTGAGAATTCCTTTAAATACCTGCCTCTTACTATCGCCATTTGATAGTGGGTTTCCCGATCAGCAATAACTCTAGCAAGGAAGATCTCAGGTTCAAAATCTACAAATATGAATGCTGAGCTTGTTTTTAATTGGGTAATAGTTTATCTCTGTTATATAAAAAAACTACTCGTATCACTATCCCTTATACTATTCTAACCCAATCAACTAGTTCGAACAGAAGCTGAGTTTTGTCAGTACTTGGATTGCGAAAGTCAGAGGCCTATTTCACATCTTGATTTCTTGATCATCACTGGGGATAAATAGGCCTACATAGGACGTTATAACACCTTTATCCGAAATCCTAGTTTGGAATCGAAAGGGCATCACATACTAGAGTTACCCCTTTAGATGGGAAATCGATAGCATAGAAAATGAAATAAAAGAATACATAAACGACCACACACAATACATAAATACATACATACATAATATATATATATATATATATGGATAGATAGATATATATATATATATATATAGATATATATATATATATATGTATATATATATATATATATATATGTGTGTGTGTGTGCGTGCGTGTGCGCATGTGTAAATATATATAGATATACAAATATATTTGTGTAAATATATATATACATATATATATATATATATATATACACACACATATATACATAAAGAAGTATATATATAAAAAATAAATATGTGCAACGAGAGAGAGAGAGAGAGAGAGAGAGAGAGAGAGAGAGAGAGAGAAAGAGAGAGAGAGAGAGAGACGCGAAATAATAGCAACACTGCCTACCGAGTGCTTCCCTTGTAGCAGTCTCCCGATAACCAAACGAGATAACTCCTGCAATCTCCCTAAATGCAAAAGCCATCATCTTCACGGCTAATGAAATAATATTGCCAACCGGCAGAACCGAGACCCAGATCACAATTCATATCCTGAAACATATATTGAGCTTTTGCGTTCTCAGATCACGCTGCCATTTATGATGTTTTGGGATTAATTATTGAAACGGGAGGACCGATCCGGGGCATCACAGAGATTGATATACGGGAACCCAATCTGCATTCCCGTTCATTTAGTGCAATTAAAAGCGCTTCCATGGCCTCTATAAATCTCCGCCGCTCTGTATATCTTTGGGCCCCCCGAAACGCCATCGGTCTCTGATGCGCGTCAGGCGTGGATGGGTGGATAAAATACAGCTTTGCAGTATTATTATTATTATTATTATTATTATTATTATTATTATTATCAATATTATTATTATTATTATTATCATTACTAGTATTATTATTATTATTAATAATAATATTATTATTATTATTATTACTATTATTATCATCATTATTATTATTATTATTATTATTATTACTAGCTAAGCTACAACCCTAGTTGGTAAAGCACGATACTGTAAGCCCAAGTGCTCCCACAGGGTAAAATATCCAAGTGAGGAAAGGAAATAAGGAAATAAATAAACTACAAAAGACATAATGAACAATTAAATAAATTATTTTAAGAACAGTAACAACATTAAAAAAAAAATCTTCCATACATAAACTATAAAAAGAGCAAATGCCAAATAGTTTCGTTTGCGCACTAACCATACTCGACGTCATTATCTCCCTTCCCTCGACGCTAAATTCCCCTAAAATGCGAGTAGCTCCTTCATTTAACCTCTTTCGTATGCACTCTTAAAACTTATTCTTGCTTCAATGACCCCTAAAAGGATGCCTGGTCCAAATTATGTTCAACATTCAATGGAGTGATTCGAATAATCCCCCAACAACGAAACGAATGAAGCAGAGCTGAGCTGGACGTACAAACAACGCTAAATAATAAATGATAAACTAAGTAAGGAGAGGAAATGACCCTAGTTTAGCTCGTTACATTTTCATAAAGCACTATGGAGTAATACCCGGATTACATTTGCTTGGTCGTCTAAACCTCTCCCATGTTATTCCATACATTAAAACGGAAAAGGAAATAAAGGGGTTAATGTCGAGAAGAGAGAGAGAGAGAGAGAGAGAGAGAGAGAGAGAGAGAGAGAGAGAGATTAATACAGGTCTTCAAAAGCAGAGGGGAGAAACGGTAGAGATATAGATCTTAATTTTCTTAATTTCGGCTCATATTATCTTTGACATCATAAAGGAAAAGATTTAATACTCCAAGTATGGTTACAAAATAAATGGAAAATTGGACTACGAATTTATCGGCATACAAATCATTGATTGTATCACGCGCGCTCCATTCATTTTAAATTAATGCCTGCGAATCAGGATTATGAATGTTTACTTTACACACAAACGAACACACACACACACACACACACACACACATATATATATATATATATATGTGTGTGTGTGTGTAGGTATGTATATATATATATATATATGTGTGTGTGTGTGTGTGTGTAGGTATGTATATGTATGTATATATATATATATATATATACATATATATATATATATATATATGTATGTATATATAAATATATATAATGGTAAAGTCATCCATGCAGGCATTGTTTCGACTCAGGGCATAGATTCGAATCCTTGTCAGGCCAAAAGCATTTATCATAAATGAATTTCTGGTGGATATACATTCGCAAAAGTTGAATTCGATATGAAATACCATTGTAGTTGATCTCTCTCTCTCTCTCTCTCTCTCTCTCTATATATATATATATATATATATATACATATATATATATATATACATATATATATACATATATATATATATATATATATATATAAATTATATATATACATACACACACACACACATATATATATATATATATATATAGATACACATATTTATATATATATTGTACACACACACGAATCATAAGCACAAAATAGAGTTCAAAATCAGAGCTCAAGGTAAAATCAGAATACAGCTCATCCTAATTAAAATAAATATGAATGCAGGCCATACTAAAAACCATTATGGCATCTGGATACAATACTCTCAGAGGTTAACGAGACATCACGCAAAATAATGGATAAAAGTTGTGTCCTGAGAGTACTGAACTTCATTCCGTGGCTCCAAGTAGCATTAACAGCTTATGAGAAAATGGACTCAGAGTCATAACGAGCCTCAAAAGAAGAATATAAAAATGGGAATGGGTATATTTGCGCGATATAATCATCAATATAAGAGATGGGGAGGAGGAGACGAGGCATCAGAAAATCATAGAGAGCGAAATCTTGGGAATTATTGGGCATAATAGCTTTGCCAATGCTGAAATCAAGAGCATTATTTACAAATAAACTATCAGAAATAGCCAAAATACGATATATTACAAATTATAGTAATCTAAAATCAAGAATAAAAAAAGAAATAGAATCAGTAAATAAAATTAAAAAATTTGAATAAAATTCATAATAATAATAATGATAATATTAACAACTATAATAATAATAATAATAATAATAATAACAATAATAATAATAATAATAATGATAATAATAATAAAAGCTATGTATTTGCCTAAAACTATTGAAAAGTATTAATAGGAATTCAGAAAACAATGACGATAACAAACCAATACTAGAAGCCTGCGCATTAAAAGCAATTACTACTGATGAATAATCAATGTATAAAGAGTAATAATAATAATAATAATGATAATAATAATAATAATAATAATAATAATAATAATAATAATAATAATAACAATAAAAAAATAAAAGCTACGTTTGTCTAAAACTATGGAAAAGTATTTACAGGAATTCAGAAAACAGACGCCAAGGAACAAATTATAGAAATCAGTGCATTAAAAGAAATTACTACTGATGAATAATCAATGTATAAAGAGTAATAATAATAATAATAATAATAATAATAATAATAATAATAATATTAAATGCTAATTCAAGGGACAAAGGCAATACACGAAATATCTAGACAATAATACAAGTAAATTCACAAATCAACTTTTTCACATATAAATATTACCATAAACAGCATGAAATACCTATATCCAGAGAGTTGTTATTCAACAAGACGGGCGTTATAATAATAATATCCTTACTGTTATCATTACTATTATCAATAGCTACAATAAAAATCATGGGGAAACAACATAGCACTTTAGTAATTGAAAAAACATGAGTGATACACATTACCAAAGATGCCATTCACCGAGATAAGAAAGTATCTTTTACATAAAGTTGATAATCAACTTTGCTTCGTTAATAAAGTTGTGCTGATTGGTAAGTTTACCTCAAATTCCTAGGATAAGGATCAGACTTGGTAGAGATCATCACGTAATGATTTTTAAATTGCCTAAAATGTTTTATATGAACATATGCAATAAAATTGTGGCGATTTGTATTTTCAGACACTTAATAAATATGATTATGGACTACAGTAGGACATCTTTATGATTTGAGGTAATTATTCTATAAGGAGCAACATCCAGGCGTGCTATTTTTCCCTGTTGAAGCCCCTGAGCTTGTAGTATATTGCTTTTCCAACTAGGGTTGTAGCTTAGCTAGTAATAATAATAATAATAATAATAATAATAATAATAATAATAATAATAATAATAATAATAATAATAATAATATAGAAATGCAAAAGGAACAGCAT
>NC_090747.1:87427828-87437828 GCF_036898095.1 Palaemon carinicauda
AATGTCTTCTTGAGTTTTTAATAATCTATGACTAGTATTTAGGAGACACATCCATCAAAACCAAAACTATTCTAAATAGTTTCATGACAGACGAGAATAACCAATAAATGAAAATTTAATTCCTCAGAAATATCCGATCGAGATCAATTCCATAGCGACGGTCATGTTAAAACAAAGAAGCCATTTGATGGAGAAGGTCGACCGAGCTATAACCTATCACAATAATCTACCGCCGAGGAGGGCAGCCGTTATCTGTCCTTTAATTACTTCCACAGAGTCGCTGTGTTTGTCAACCAAACACTAACATGGTTGACCACTTGACCCCCTTCCATCACTCAGAGTAGCCAAGACTCTTAATCAAGTTGACGTTGAACCGCTTTTCTCTTTAAGGCTTTCTCATACACATGTACAGATAGATGATGTACATAAAAGTATATCAAATATACCGGTTTCCAATATCTCTCTTAAACATTGAGAGAGAGAGAGAGAGAGAGAGAGAGAGAGAGAGAGAGAGAGAGAGAGAGAGAGAGAGAGAATTTTGACTTGATCAATGTTCTATTTGTTAATAAGCTTAACAATTTATCGGTTTAAACATGAGAGAGAGAGAGAGAGAGAGAGAGAGAGAGAGAGAGAGAGAGAGAGAATTTTGACTTGATCAATGTTCTATTTGTTAATAAGCTTAACAATTTCTCGGTTTAAACATGAGAGAGAGAGAGAGAGAGAGAGAGAGAGAGAGAGCTACATCTTAGTTACTGAAAACATCTGCACAAAAAGCATCCAGAATAAAATACAATTTATTTTTTAACCAAAGGCTGCCTTTCATTGTAGTGAACAGCTACTGTATATTCCATCAATTAAAGAATAAACATCGCAGTGACTCTGAAACTACAAAAACAAACAAATCTGAAATGACACTTGTCAATAACGAACAACATCTATTTTTTACCCAATTTTATCCTGAAATAACGGACACCTTGCACATAGCAGCGTACAAAGCGGCCAATTCGCTTTTAATTCAATTACGTGTGATGTAACGTTACCAGTTAGAACATTAAATAGATCATAATAATCATTACCCCTTTCTGAGTACGGATACCTTAACGTGGTGAAAGGGTTTGTGTATCGCCATGATTAGCAAAGATGTACTATACTCATTTTTTTTTAAATGAGGCGCCTTTGCACTTACTCACAGTGGTGCCTTCTTAGCTCGGAAAAAGTTTCCTGCCATCTGATTGGTTAGAATTATCTTGTCCAACCAATCAGCGATCAGGAAACTTTTCCGAGCTAAAAGGGCAACCCTGCGAGTCGGTGCAAATCTGCCTCACTAAAAAGAATTGACTATAGTAAGGCCAACCATACTAGGTTGGTTTGTTGTGAGCGATCACACTAGATTTCCCAACCATAACCAATTCATATTGGTCAGCGTGGTGATGTAATTAACCAAACCCCAGACATGACTAAGGACATGTCTGAGGCCGTTGTCTTGCAGTGCTCTAAAATGGCTGCATTTGATGTTTTAATAATCCATACAATCGTGTTGGTGTACAAGATACATTGTTAGTGAAGGTGAAAACTAGGTCTTTAACAAGCACCGAAAGACAGCATTCTTACTGCTCTTATTGAGATGAATGGCGAGGCAGCCCTTATAATGATGAATCCTGAAAGCGAAAAGTGATCGCTTTTCATCAACGAAGTGCATCAGTCCCTTCTGTACCAATCAAAGTCCAAATCTACCTTTGTATTCCTAGTGACGTTCCTCACACGTCACTTTCAAAAGGATACGATTAAAAAAGTAGAGAAAAAAACAGACTAATAAACACGGGACAAAACACTTTCAGATGAGGTGTTTTTCAAACGCTGTTATTTACATTTGTGAAAAAAAGAATTACATACTATGCTGTTTAGAAAGCAACACAACAGTTCATGCCTTTGATGTCGTCAAAAGATAAATACTGTATTCAAATTACCGATTTTAAAAAGAAGAGCTTACTAGAATGTCTAAAACGGGCAAGGAAAAATTATACTGTGATTCCTACGAAATGGGAAAGCCGATTCGTGTAGTTATTTTGACCATGTGATAAAATATCACACTTTTATTTCACTATTCATTATTTTGATTCTCTTCTCTTTAGTCAATCATTATTCGTTTTTACGTCGTCGCAGTAGTCACACAATTCGCAAACCTAATCCTTATCTATCTCTCTCTCTCTCCTCTATCTCTCTTTCCTCCCCTCGTTTCCCCAGTCTCTCGAGAGCAGTGTTTCCAGCTACTTAATGTTCTTATACAGCTTAATGGAGAATACAGAAGTAATCCAGTTAAGCTTGATATAAGTTCCCAAGTTACCGAGGATAAAGCTCAGACCATTCTGACCGTACAAAGACTTACTCCCATTTTTTCCCTTTCGAGTTCCAAGGTTTAATTGGATGGTTTAGAAGCCGTAATGAAAAAATTAAAAACTTCGCTCGCACTTTTCCTCTACTCCTGAATGGTTTTCATTCCATCTCCAAAGAAGACGAGTTGATTTGAAGAGTTGGTTGTTTTCATTTACACAACAACAACTGTGTGGAGTATGTTTACAGGAAGGGAAGGCACACAATAATGTGGTTATGTACAAATATACTCTAGTATGAATCAAAACAATTCCCATTGTTTGTGTGTGTATATATGTATGTATGTATGTATGTATATTATATATATATATATATACACACACATATACTATATATATATATATATATATTATATGAGAGAGAGAGAGAGAGAGAGAGAGAGAGAGAGAGAGATGAGTGGTGGAGTAGTTAGTGTCTGGCTCAAGTTTGCTAAGTCCGTGATATGCTCTAAGTGTACCAATAAACTAACCGGTCCACCGAGTTGCAAACTTTTCCTCAGCAACTGCTGGAAAGGCTAAAAGGGACTGTTTGGTGCCCTCAATAGAAAACTCTACCTTTACATCGCTGACCCCCAAAGGAGCAAAATTAATACAGAAGTATGCACACACACATATAATATATATATGTATATATATATATTTATATATATATATATATATATATATATATATAATATATATATATACTATATATATACATATATACTGTATTTGCATAAATGAGTGTATGTATCTACGTATAACTGAATGCATCTCGAAGTACAAGTAGTAGAATAACCCATAAGTAAATGTACATAGAGCCAGAATATTTTGTAAATACTGCAGGTACATACCACTCTCTGGTTATGCACACACGCAAACTGCACAACACCTTGCACTTGAGTAATTAGAATAAAAAATATCTTTAGTTAAATTAAAATGTGGTGATAGTGTGTCATAGAGGTGATATAATGAACCTTATACTTAATATACAAAAAAAAAAAAAAAAATGTAGTCATTCTTCGTTAAGTACTTATGAAAATTAAAAAAAATATCATGTAAAAGTTATGTTCTATTAACAAAGACTAAATGTAATAAAGTTATACAAGCATAACGTTCACTTGACTTAGACCACAAGTAAATAATTCATGGTATCATGAGTTTTGTAATAAAGGGACATGTATAATAAAGTCACGAATGCATTATATCTTAACACAGGGAACATCTGTATTAAGAATTAAGACTTATAATTCTTCCAAAGATAAAGAATGTTAATAAAACGGTTGTGAAGAAATTGTGTCCTTTACAGCGAAAAAAATAAAAAAATAAAAATTATCAATATTTACGAAGGCATAAACGTTATCGGTAATATATTTTCGAAAGCATGCCTTTTCATCAGATAAAAAACTTAGTATTAAGGTTAAAATAACGTAAATATTTTTATGATATAAAAAATATTAAGCAAAGTTATGAACACGTTACTTTTTTCAAGACACTGAACATAAAAGCATGAAAGAAGCCAGCGCCTCAAAGAGTGAAATTTGGTTCTTCGTCTACGACAGTGTCCTGTCCTAATAACATTTGAGACTATGGCAGAGGCCTTGAACCACCGCCACAAGTCAAGGAAACGAAGTTAAGTGCTGAATTATAAAGAGCTCGAGGCTTGTTGGAAATTCCTAACTACGTTAGTTTGCTGGAGAAAGCCGCCCACTTCCCATGCACTGTACTGCCCAATTAGGAAGGTTACTAGTATTGCCATTTCTCTTGTAAATAAAGGTTTATAATTCAATGACGAGGGGATTATGCACACATTAGTAACTGCAATATAGCATTGTCTTAAAAGATGTATTATTATAAAAATGAAAAATGCATGAGACCATTAAATAAACTGAAAATAGGAAGCCTTCTCAGTATCCTGACATTAATTTTCAAAGAGTTTTTTTTTTTTTTTTTTATGAGAAGGTACAGTTAGACACAGGAATTCCTGGCACACCTCGCTCTTCGGAGGTGTACCCTTTCACACCCCTTATTGCGTGGTAAGTTCTTGTGTTTAGCCCCGAGCACCACTTCTACCATCTCTCCCTTACAATAGCTGTTTGGTTACTCGCCGAGCAGGTTGTGCTTCCTCAGAGATAGGTGTGCCATGGACTTCTGTGTCCAACTGTACAGAAATTCGTAACTCCTAGCACTTAAGGGACGTTAACCTTGACGATGAATGATTTTCAATTTGCAAGGACATTCATTCTGAAAAAAATACACTATTCTCATTTTAAGAATATTAGATTACGCTATTACACTTCATTTCTCCTATTTTACTTGAAAAAACAATGACACCTACTTTCCAAAACATTTCTGTTAGACTCTTCATTTCAATAGAAATGACGTATCACGTAGTAACAGATATGACAGCGACATTGAAAATGAGATTAGTAGATTGAGGCTTGACAACCTTAATGAAATACAGAATTGAAAAAGATCACATATCTACTCAGCAATGTGAGGACTTATGTGACATGAACCTTATTACTTTTTCTCAATGAGAATGGCTTTTTAGCGGACCATTCTATATAGAAATCTAATTTGATGAAATTGATATACTAGTTTCAAAATAGATGCCATGGTTAGAAAAAATAATTGAAGTTTAAGATAATCCATGACAGGTGCCAAAATTGAAAACGCAAATAGTGAAAATAAGATATGAGAAATCATTCTTCGCAAATTCGCGTGAAAACACCCAAAAACACACACACGCACATACACACACACACACCACATATATATATGTATATATATATAATATATATATATATGTATACTGTCTATATATATATATATATATATATGTGTGTGTGTCTCATATATATATTTATATATGTATATATATGTGTGTGTGTGCGCGCGCATGTGTATGTCTATAATACATAATATTGAACTATGGGTTGTTTTCCATTACAAGAGGCGGTCCCAGAGCATAAAACAAAGCGGAAGTCACTGACACATCCTTCCTTTCAATTACTGAATCATGGATGAAATTCCCAACTAGAAAACTCCCATAACATTAAGCACTTTGCACACTTCCAGAGATAGAGCAAAGGCACTGCAACCAAATATTTTCAAACACGACAGTTTTTCCTATATAAACTGAGATTTTTTCTTGATATGTCCAATCTTCTTGTAACCTACTTTACTTTGTCAGTCAAAATATTACCGTACGTTACGATGTAATTAGCCCACTCATCACAGCCACCTTTATTGTCATACAATTGTGACTTACTATAAGAGATTCTTTCACTTACACTAAACCATTCATTTATTGCGACGATCAGCTCGGCCTTTCTTCTGTTCTCTACATTCAACAAATCATAATGCGTATCGCGTTAACACAAAACTAGCAGCAATCTCTTCGGAGATAATCTCTCAATTTGCCTCTTTCATTTTGAGATCCACTTGCAAAGCAGAATTCTAGGAATGACGATGTTAAAAACGCACATTCAAACACTAGCACAATCACACACTCTCTCTCTCTCTCTCTCTCTCTCTCTCTCTCTCTCTCTCTCTCTTTATATATATATATATATGTATGTATACATATACATACATACATACATACATACATACATATATATATATATATATATATATATACACACTATATATATATACATATATATCTACTATAAGAATCTTCTCATTAGAGGAGATGGCTCCGAAAGGTTTAACACTTAAGTTTTTTAGCAACATCTTATCAATATGAGGTATATAATCCCATGACCTATCCAACATACGTTCACAGATTCCAGTATTGATAGTGTCTTGCTTTCTTAGTGATAATTAACAACTAATACCAACACTAAACTGAGCACCGTTGCTTAACTTAGCCGTGTAATGATATAGTCAATACACGACAACTAACACATAAAAATCTATAATATTACGTAATACGCATATCTATATTTTTTCTTTCTTTTCTCTCACCATGCAGCGATAAAAAAATGTACACGCAAATAGTTAATCTTAGCAATGAAATAGCACGAATGCCAGTAACGCAAGGTTTCTTCTGGTATCACAATCTTACATACTACTATAATGCATATAATATGCCTTTAACTTATGCGAGCAACAACAAAAACCGAATAGTTTCAGCCAAAGGAATGACTTCTAAATATCAGTATGGCACCAACAATTTTAATGCACTGTATATAATCACACAAGCTTTCAAGTGCATATTTTAGAAAAATATCAAATTATCATAAAGTTTCTTTTTACTAAACAACAATGAGGTGACGTACAGTTGGATGCAGGCGTTCCTGATACACCTCGCTCCGAAGAAGCGCACCCTGTCACACCCTTACCTCGATGCGAGCAACCAAACAGATAGTACAGAAGTGATGGACGGGTCTAAACTCAGAACTCGCCTCACCGTAAGGGTGTGGCTGGGTGCACTTCCACAGAGAAGAGGTGTACCTATAATTCCTGTGTCCAACTGGATATACAAAAATATTCAGTTCATTTATATTCTTTTGAAATAATACTAAATAGAAACAATACAAAACTAGATTATGGAGACTTTGAAAACCCGCAGCCTGATTTTCTACACCTGTAATATCTATTGAAGGCCTTGTAACATAAGTTATAATGAGTCCCTCAAACAGTGCAAGTAGTGAACAAAAAAATTTAAGCGTCAAATGCTGATAATTAACTTAGTCTCCTTGGACAAAATCAAAATAAAAAACACTACAATTATCAACAAGATTCACATTAATACAAATTAAAGTATTTTTTAGGACTATGACACGCTAGTAATCAGCTAACCAAAAAATCAATTTAGAGTTGGAATAATTTCATTTTAGTAACATTTATTGAGTCATATTTTACTATTAGTCGAGCCAGTTTATGTTAAGAAAGTTATACTGTAAATAAAAGATAAAGTCTTGTCAATGAAATAATAACCGAGTTTTGCATGTACATAAGCATAACTCTCCAGCCATTGGAAATGACAGTACAAATTCAATTCATCTTTTACACATTTATTTACCAATGATTGTCAAAAGAACACAATAAGCTGCTAAGTGTGAGAGTAACACAATGATCTTTACGACACCCAAATGAACATGCAAACAAATAACACTGACGAGGGGAAAAACGCAAGCAAACAATGACCTTAACAAACAAGCACGCAATCACACTGCGGGGTTTACCCCTCGGAAGAAGGATGTATGTATGAATGCCTTTGTTCATATTAAATAGATCATAATGGTTCCATTTTAGTGATGCTCGCAATGTATTATATCATTAATGATATGGGAAGTCCTGCTTTTTAATTCCTTATCAGAATTTGGAGAACAAAGATAATGTGTGTGTGTGTTTGTGTGTGTGTATATATATATATATATATATATATATATATATATATATATATATATATATATATATATATATATATATATATATGTATATGTGTGTGTGTGAATAAAAGAATATATGTAATATATAAAACCATAGCTAATATTCGTATTCATTCAAACCTAATTTTTGTGTAAAACTTGACTTGACAATATATAAACCATCAGATTAATTCTATTCAACGACTAGAAAATTATTGGAAAATAGAAGAGTAGCATTAAAAATGCTTTACATTTTGGCCCCCAAAACAGCAAGATCTTTATTCATGTTAGAAAAGTTATCCTATCAACCATTGCTAGAAACATTTTCTGAAATTTCATATAATATTAAGACAAATTATATTTCATGAAGATAATTGATTACACATCAACCAAAGAATGCATAAAGTATATCCATAATAATGAGGATCGGTAGAACAAAGACTTTTGCCATTTAAGTCTTAATGATTTTCAAGAAGTTGCAATTGAAAACAAAATAATATGCCAATCAATTATCCATAATTAAATTACTAAGGTGCGGTGTTTAGGGGTTCAGAATCGGATATACGGGAAATTAATTTCACAGGAATATTTTGAGCAAAGATATAAACATCCTAGCATCCATAAACACGAGCACACACACACACACATATATATAAATATATATATATATATATATATATATATATATATATATATATATATATATATATATATATATATATAAGCGTGTATATATATATATATATAATATATATATATATATATATATATATATATATACATATATATATATATATATATATATATATATATATATAAGCGTGTGTACATACAGCAGTACCTCAGGTTACGTGTAACTATGAATACGAGCAAATTGGAATACATCCGTAAAAATTCAAATTGAATTACAAGCATTGATTGGCCTGCAAGAAAAAAAATTTTGCTTCATTTGGAAATTTTTTCTGGACAAGTACTAACGAGACTAGTTGTTTACATCATAGTCAAGTGATTTTGACACAATTTTGTTTTGCATCGGCTCACATCCCAACCCGCCTCCCTTCTCAGAACTTGACTCTTCCATTTCCTAAGCAGCACTCCTATAGTCCATTTCTTTTAGCTATGGATATTTGCACCAACTCGCAGAGGTGCCCTTTTAGCTCGGAAAAGTTTCCGGATCGTTGATTGGTTGGACAAGATAATTCTAACCAATCAGCGATCAGGAAGCTTTTCCGAGCTAAAAGGGCACCCCTGCGAGTCGATGCAAATATGCATCGCTAAAAGAAATGGACTATAGTAGCATCATCATACTATAGTTTTGCATGAGCGTCTTTGGAACATTTCTTTGTACAGTTATGGCTGCATGTTCTTTATCAAATTGTTATCCGTATTCTTCAGCGTCAAGTTAACGTTACAGTATCAGAGCAATGGCCCATACGATTAAGAAAGTCGGTAAAGAAATGATTACCATAAAAGTAAAAAATGAAATTGTCAATAAGCATGAACAAGGTACTTGGATGGCAGAACTAGAAAAATTTTACAATTCTGAAGATAATTGAACATGGAAGTGTAAAAAAAAAGACGGCAAAGCATCCAAAAAGCTAAATTAAGTGATTCAGTTACTCCTCCTCTCTCGTATCCTTCCTGCAGCCACGACTCTCCTCAAAAGTAAACCACAAGCTAACTTGTCATTTTGTTTTATCGTGAACCATTAATTAGAATTCATTTTTGATGCCATGGGTTAATTCAATAATTTCCATTAGAAACTTTTAAAAGTGAGTTTATGTATATTTATGGACACGTGGAACGTATCGGGGGATTTTCTTTTCTTTTATTTTTTTTACTAGTATTTTAGGTTGTAGAGTTACAAGAACGAGTTAATCTTGTAAATCGATGCCACATTGTATGTGTGTATATATATATATATATAATATATATATATATATATATATATATATATATAAATATATATATATATATATATATATATATATATATATATATATATATATATATAATTACACTGTAAGACCAGTTGTATAACAAACAAAATCACAAATGTTTTAGTAAAGTTTTACTGTATATTAATCGAGTTTGTCAGTTATGTTCTCATCGATAAATACAATGGTGCAAGCTGTCAATATAAATGAAAGGAAGCAAACTTTCAAACACAACAGATACTTTCAAACAACCTTTACACATTCTTCTAAGAAATAAATAGAGAGAGTAACAAGCATTGCAATTAAAATG
>NC_090747.1:87445328-87447828 GCF_036898095.1 Palaemon carinicauda
AATGTCAGCTCTCATAGTTGACTGTGTGGTATCATTATTTTTGCTGGGGAGACAAAATAACCCTTCTTGTGAAGTTTTTTAGTGGTTTCGATATAGATACAGAATTCTTAGCTTTTGGATACTAATGCACCTTTTATCAGAAAAAAAATCTTAAATGAACAATACTACAAACTTTATATGTGCTGTCCAGGCATATCTCACCAGACACCCATCCTATTTTACATTTACGATACCGCAAAGGGTTTCCCTTGCGTCGAGAATAGGAACACTAGGTAAATGATGCTGGTCTACCACGAAACAGTATCCATAATTGCTTCGCTAACTACCTTTTAAACGAGTGGTTGGAGAAGCTAATGTGGATACTAATTCTGTTCCTGATATAGACCAGCATAATTCACCTGGTAACCCAAATTCAGAATCACGGTAAATCGTTACGACAGTATCTTTAATTGAACAAGAATGTACATCTGTGTGGACAAATCCTATAAAAAAAAAAGAAAGAAAAAAAAATTTCCGGGAATAATTTTCACTTACTGTATTTTAATTTTTATCTGGCGAATAGAGCTATGGCATAAAAATGGTAAAGCATTCTATACTCTTAATATCAAACACTTCAGAAACTACCAAGAATGTAATTTTGTCCAATGAATTTACTACTAATTGATTCCTCTACGCATGCCATTATCATTATTATAACACACTTGTTAACAAATGCTAAGGTGTTGGAACTACTTTTGTTCCTGGTGTGACTAGAAGAAAAAGAAATGCGTGTGATTTGGTAGAGAATCAACCTTTAAATATCCGTTAATGATCTTTAAAAACTAGCCACCAGGTCTATCATCAAGTCCCAATATTGAAATGTTCATTAGTGATCTTTATAAACTATCCACCAGGGATTCAAACATCTATACTGGTTGTACTGAGCAGAGATAATCCTACGAGCACAGAATCTAATGTGTTGCCGCAGATATTGCGAGTAGTAGGTTGGCCTAGACATCATCCATCCGTTTATATACTACCACTAGACTCTAGAGCTATTGGGTCCTAAGACTGGGCGGATAATACAAAGTTTTCCTTTACCTTTTCTTTACACATTCTCCTGTTTCTTCATATACTTGCTAACAATAAGATAACCGAAAAAAAAAACATCTTCACTCAAGGGGTTAACTATAGCACTGTAATTATTCAGTGGCTACTTTCCACTTGGTAAGGGTAGAAGAGACTATTTAGGTTTGGTAAGCCGCTCTTCTAGAAGAAGGATGCTCCAAAATCATACCAATGTACTCTAGTCTTGGGTTTTGCCATAGCCTCTGCGCTACAGTCTCCCATTGTCTTGAGTTACAGTTCTCTTGCTCAAGGATACATTAAGACACGCTATGCTATCTTTTTTCTTATTTCCTTTTCTCACTGGGTAATTTTCCCTGTTGAGCCCTTCCTACTAGGCTTGCTGCTGAGATGATAATAATAATAATAATAATAATAATAATAATAATAATAATAATAATAATAATAAATGAAGAGTTCATTAAACTCTTCAAAACATGTCGATAAAGGGTTGGCCATATTTATGAAAAAAAATTTCAAGGCTTTTTGGTGAAGTATAACGCCACTTTCAACACAGACCTAATACGTACAGTATATACCCATCTTGGCAATGGTAACGAATGAAATGAAAGAAGGAAAAACTTCTTTCACATATAAGCAATATATTATATATATTATATATTATATATTATAAACTTTATAAATTAGTGTACGCAACCCGTCAAAAATGACGGCTAAATATTCTTATATATATGCACTCACATGCAAACCCTCTTTTACCCAGGGTATGACTATTCCTTCTCCCCCTACCAGAAGGATGGGAAGAGAGGCGTGACTGGAAAAAATGTGTATATATATATACATACATATATATATATATATATATATATATACATACTTGAGAAAAGCCGGTGAAAAGATAATAACACATCAAAAATATAGACATCAACAAAAAATATATATATTTTTTATATATATATCTGACCACAACTTAAACCGATTAACTCTCTCTCCCTCTCTAAAAATACTCGAGTCAAACTCAGATGACTCAAGCAATTAATCTACAAAGGGAAAAAATACAGAGCAAATACAAACTGGAAATGAAGTCTGTCAAAAGGTCACTGATTTTTACTAAAAAAAAGAAAAAAAAAGACGAGAAAATACTCTGGTTTTTCCTAAAGTGGTATCATGCACGATGTGTAGGAAATATAAAAGCAAAATGGAAACCAATCTCCCCTTTGACAGCACTGAATGAAAAACGAAGAAATTGATAAATTTCTCCATTTAATTTCAAGTTGCTTTTATTAAACTTTTGATATTTTTCTGATTCTTTCTACTTTTCCTCTGGATTGGCAATATGTTCATTAGATAGCATTAATAAGAATAAACTAAAAAATTTTAACATAAATTCAATATCTTCTTACGCTTTCGTTAGTTCTCGTCCCTTTATTTATGT
>NC_090747.1:87455328-87460328 GCF_036898095.1 Palaemon carinicauda
CAACAACAACATTAATAACATAAACAACAATCCTAACAAAAATTAGATATTTCATTACCCTTTCATACCAATATCAACAAAGGAACAACAACAACAATAACAAAGAATAATCCTAACAAAAACTAGATATCATTTCATTATCCTTTCATACCAATATCAACAAAGGAACAACAACAACACCAATAACAAAAACAACAATCCTAACAAAAACTAGATATCATTTCATTATCCTTTCATACCAATATCACCAAAGGAACAACAACAATAACAAAGAACAACCCTAACAAAACCTAGATATTTCATTACCCTTTCACACCAATATCACCAAAAGCAACAACAACAACAACAACAAAAAACAATCCTAACAAAAATTATATATCATTTCATTATCCTTTCATACCAATATCAACAAAGGAACAACAACAACAGCAATAACAAAAACAACAATCCTAACAAAAACTAGATATCATTTCATTATCCTTTCATACCAATATCACCATTAAAAAACAGCAACAACATAAAAAACAATCCTAACAACAATATCAACGCAACGAAACGACATAAAATTTCCACAACTGAAATAAACTCAAAACACCCACGTTTCTTCACCAAGTAAAACTCTGACTCCAAACCACACCCACAAGTTAACCGTGGAGACAAAAGTGAAATCCTTGTCACTCGGTGGAACTTGAAGAGCGGCATTAGCAGCGCTTTCAACGGTGCTTGAGGTCTAACAACTCGAAATCATCCGGAAGAGCCAAGAAAGGTCCTCCTAAGTTGGCCAACACAAAAACTCTGAAGAGAAGTTCTTTTTCATCTCATTTTTATTTTTTGCCAAAGGTGTTGACTCCACTTGAAAGATTGGGACAAAATACGAATTACTGAGAGAGAGAGAGAGAGAGAGAGAGAGAGAGAGAGAGAGAGAGAGAGAGAGAGAGAGAGAGAGACTACATTACGGACATATGCACACCTCTTTTATTTTGAAAAATTACGAAATCTACTTTACTTTTCATTAGTCGCGAAATTAAAACAAATTAAATGATAAAATTATATAAGACGAATATTTGAAATAAATGAAAAGCATTTGAAAATACAAAATAATTATCAATAAATATCTTTGAAAAATTAAAGAGCAATTAAATCTTTTCCCAAATTACTACAAAGCAACACTAGCCCACTTTGCTCAGCAAAGAGACTGACATCCGGAAAAGGAAAAAAAAAAAAAAACTGAACACACTGCTAATTACGTTCAAGCTCAGGATGCAAGCTCGAAATGGAAATTACATTACATTACCCTTTAAATTAAGGAAAGGCTGCTAAGCTTTAAAACAAGCGAGAAAAAAGTAAAATAACAAAAAAATTACGACTCTAATGCCATTCAATGGAGTCACATTTTAATCATAGGCAGCCTACAATGCAATGAAATTAGAATGAAAAACATTATATATATATATATATATATATATATATATATATATATATATATATATATATATATATATATATATATATATATATATATGAATTAAAATGCAGCTGCATATGCTTCTAATCAAGATTGTCTCTTAAATGAGAAGAAAATTAGATTCTCCTATATTATACTATAAAGAAATTTAAATGAAAAGATACCATTAAAAAGTTTCATCTGGATGTCCCATGAATGCTTAAAATGAGCATTACAAGACTCAGTTCCATGATAGCTAACCATATCTGGGAATTCGGAATTTGAAGGTGAGTAAATTAGCGTTCAGAATTCAATATCCGGGTGGTATCCAGCATTTTAAGTTTCACATACAATACCATATTGTTTTAACTGTCATACTATAAACATATTATATGCCCATTAAACAACTATTATGCGTAAACATATACATACATACACACTTAAATATATATATATATATATATATATATATATATATATATATATATATACATATATATATATATATATATATATATATATATATATATATATATATATATATATATTCTGTGCAGAAAAAAACAGCCTTAATCACACTATATAAATCATCCAAACGTTTGAGAATTGTCCAGCACTGTTCTCGGGATATAATAGTGGCAAGTCTCCTATTCAAAGGCGAGTATACAACTTCCAATAACCGTATAAAAAATAAGAAACCAAAGCCGGTCTATGGTATTTCATCATGATAGGCAAGGTTTTAAAGCAAAGGTAGATTTTCAGAAATATCAACAGAGTTGCAAATACAGACAATTTTCTATTCCATTCTATTGCCATTCAAAAATACGGCAGTTTCTTTACCTTTGCAGTCTTATTTATTTCCCTAATCACAAAATACATGATTTCGACAGCTAACCTCAACCTACTACATAAAGTATCTTACTTTTTCAAGACAACCCACACTGGTGTTCAAAATAATCAAAACAAAATGAGAATTTTCCTGTGATTCTTCTAGTTAAACTATGTCTTAAATTAGTGATACCAAGAAATCATATATTTTAAATAACTATAGTATATTCACATATCGACCTCTATTCCAGCTGCAGCTACATTCTGGTATCAGGAAGGACACTTAAAGACCATAAAATACTAAATAAATAGAAACAATGTAAAACAGGATCAAACAAGACAAAACCCAAGAACTTTTACAGCCTAAATAACCCTGACAGACAACTGTCTCAAGGAGACCTCAGGTAATTCTATAAACATAAGGCCTACGAAAAGGGTCCTTCCAGCTTAACAAATTAAGCTTTCCCTTGAAGCGGTGTAACAATTTACCTGAGGGTGATCAGTCTGTAATTCTGTAAATCTCTTTATTGCCGGAATCTTTACTGTTTATTGATCCTCTTCACCCCTACTCTCTTTTCCAAATATTTGTTTAACCACACACATACACACACATAAATATACAGTATATATATGTATATATATACACATATATAAAAATATGTATATATATACATATATGTATAAATATATATACATATATACATATAATTTATATATATATATATATATATATATATATATATATATGTATATATATAAATATATATATATACATATATATATATATATATATATATATATATATATATACACACACGTACATACACACACATATATATATACATATATATATAAATATATATATATATATATAAATTTATATATATATATATGTGTGTGTATATATATATATATATATATATATATATATATATATATATATATATACTTACATAAACTACAAAAACAACAAATAGAGCAGATTCTAGCTCACTGCAGGACAACAGCGTCAGACATATCAATTCATGCCTGGGGTTTGGCCAGTTTTCTTCACCACGCTGGCCAGTGTGGATTAGTAATCGTGGGAGATTTTCGTCTGATCTCTCAAAGCAAACCAACCTAGTAAGAGCGGCCCTGACTAGTTGAGCTTTGCTAATCATGCTAATTCACAAACACTTTCACCACGTTAAGGTATCCTCACTCAAATACACAAATACATACATACACACACACACACACACACATATATATATATATATATATATATATATATATATATATATATACACATAAATATCATCAGCCGTAACTAATTTTAGCCAGATCTCTATTAAGGAATTCAGCAACCCCAGATCTCTATTCAGAAGGTGGAATTGATGCAAAGAGTAGCATCATCTGTATACGTAATGATCTTGTTTTCTAGCCCAAACCACATATTTTGCATATATGGTGCGAAAAGTGAAAAAGTAATGGATCATTAAAACTACCCACAGAAACACCAGATATTACATTACTAAAGGCACCATGGTTCTATTTGCAGTATATTACTTAAAAATCCAATAATGATGTTAATGAAGCACCCACCTACTCCCATCAGTTTAATTTTGAAAATAATGACCTCATGATTAACAAAGTCAAGAGGCAGCACTAAAATCAGAACCAATCATACAGAATTCTTGCCCACAATCAAGGGATAATTATCCCAGGCATACCTATTTTGACGTTCATAAACTTTAGATACAAAGGGAGTTATGGATATCGAGCTTTAATCTATTGGCTAGAGCTACCACAAAGACATATAACCAATGGATTATCATTACCAATTCTCCATAAAGTGCATAACTAATCTCTTCTTGAAAAATTTCGAAAAACAACGATCTGCAAGAAGCTAAGAAATCAGCGGTTTTTATAAAAAACAAAGGAAAAATAGCATTTGGGCCTACTCCTCCATAACCATCAAGATCCAGTAGGTGTGTTTTAATGTAAATAGACGAAAAACATACAATACTTCGTTTAGCTCAAGGAAAGCAAGAAAATCGAGTTTCTCATTACTCTACTTACTGTCAAACACATCAGCCGAAAGGTTTGCCTTTTCTTTTGGACAGTGAATGACAGAGCCATCTGGCTTAAGTATAGGAGGAACTGTTAAGTGTACACCAGAGAGTGCAGATTTGAGGAAAACCCAACATTTATACTCCTGGGTTTCCTTTATGGTTAAACTGTATGCCTTTTAAATTGAAGAATAAATTCTCTGAGCAACAGCTCTTAGATGAGTATAGTTATTCAAGGTCATATCTGATCTGTTACTTTTCAAAAAATGATAAGCTTCCTATTTTTCCAAATAAGCGTCTGGAATTATCATTGAACCAGGGTTCGTCCTTCACAAGGCATTCAAACACATGAGAAGAGATACGTCTATCAATTATGTTGACCAGATTTTCATTCAAGAGAATATCGAACTCACTTAAAATGCCATTCAAATCTACTTGAGATTTCATATATATCTTCAAAGAGTATGACGCATCAGGGAAACGCTACTCATTTTTTATTACTAATGAAACCAGGCATGGAGAACGACTTTGCTTGTTATAACACTAGATTTGTGAATAGCCTCATTTATAATTTGTCATAGCCTGATTCAGAGGCAAAGTCCATAGCTCTCAAGCTATGGCGCTCTTTAAGAGAAACAGAATTTAACCAACCTCTATGATAAGTATTGAAATCACCA
>NC_090747.1:87465328-87470328 GCF_036898095.1 Palaemon carinicauda
TGGCCAGAGTCATTATTAATCGAAAGACCCCGTTAAGTTTAGGGGAAGTTCCCAAATTGCCTGTAAACGAGTTAATGGTCGTTAACGAAAATAACATACTCGAAGAAATTTGTATATAGGCTGGTGCACTTCTATTATATTCCTGTTTATATATATATATATATATATATATATATATATATATATATATATATATATATATATATATATAATAGCTTCAACAACAAATCCTGCTGTTTCTAGCCCACTGCGGGACAAATGCTTCAGACATGTCCCTATTCATGTCTGGGGTTTGGCCAGTTTCATCAACACGCTGGCCAACTGAGGGTTGGTGATGGTAGGAGATTTCTCTCCATTCACTCACAGCACACCAACCTAGTGTATATATATATATATATATATATATATATATATATATATATATATATATATATATATATATATATATATATATATACGTATAGCTGGACACAGGAATTCCTGGCACACCTCACTTTGAGCACGTGCACCCTATCATAATATTACTGCGCAGGAATGCCTATGTTTAGTTATTCGCTGCGCACTCAGGGCGTGGCCGGTGCACTTCTTCGTAGTGATGTGTGCCACGGACTCCTGTGTCCAACTGTAAGTATGTATATTTACTGTATTTCTAGCTTGGAGAATTTACTTTCATGAAACAGAAAATGAGTTCGAAAACTGTACATAGCTTCGAAATAATCTTGATTTATTTAATAGCACAACTTGAATTCATAAATTTGTTTGCCTTTGACTTAACAACTACAATGTACGGGAAAGCTCCTTATTCATTTCCGGCAAGCTGTAATTACGCCTTTTTTTTTTTTCTTTTTTTTTTTTTGCTTCTTACTACAAAGTTACCTCCTTCAATCATAGGTTAAAATGTGACGAATTTTCATCAAAGAATAAATTCAAAATAAGAATAAAACCTATCTACTAACTTCAACCAATAGTTAACAAACTAAAGGTTAGTTTCTCCAAATATTTTTTCAGAAAATAATCACAACCTCTAAAACTACCTAAAAATTAATTCTAAGAAACTGCCTTTGATAAGATAATATCACAAAACATCGTTGATCGAGAATTGTGCCCAATCGTTTTTCTGAAGCAAAACTCGAAGAAAATGCCAAACTTCTAAGAATTTTCATACAAGAGTCGTATCAAAGAAAGAACGATGATCGGATCACTCATGTATAAAATTGTGGTTCTGATTCTTTTCTTTGCCAAGAGACATTGCGTATTTTTCTTTAGATTTTGCTGAAGAATTCTCAGAAGAGAAAATGTATCTAATCTCTTAGGTTAAACAAAAAATTTTCATTACTTTCGGAGAATAAACTAAATTCCCAGAAAGGTCGATAGTAGCCATATCTTTAGGGTATCCAAAGGAGATATATATATATATATATATATATATATATATATATATATCTATATTTATCTATCTATATATATCTAAATATATATATATATATATATATATATATATATATATATATTTATATATATACATTTATATATATATATATATATATATATATATATATATATATATACATATTTATATATCTATCTATCTATCTATCTATCTATCTATCTATATATATATATATATATATATATATATATATACGCACACATATACATATAATGTCTATAATGTATCTAAACTGAATTCAGTTAACAATAATCCCTACTGTACAGCAAGGAAAGATCTATAATGTTAATTGGTAGTAATTTTATCAGTCATCGATCCCATCTGCTTTAATTAGACTAACTTTTTCTTAAAAAAGTAAACACCAAGTTCCGGCACTTTTGCAGCATCCGGTAAACAAAACGTAAACACACGAATCTTTGAATCTAAACATAAGCAATTCATCTCAAAGCCAAGCGACCTTACCCTAACGCATGCCTGTTTACTTTATCCTTGGTGTTTATCCAGGAAGTAGGTTGTCGATTCTGCCCGGGTACACACATTCCTGCTTTGCCTTTCTAAGGGGGGGTTGATGTACTTCCACTTGAATTACGCTGAATGTTCTGCAGAGAACTAAACATCTGTGACTCGAGTTGATATCTTGTGCTCAAGCGTATACTGTCTAAATATTTATTTTGTCCTATATAAAGGACTTCTTGTATGCAGTTGCATCCGTTACTGGTGGCAAATGCATATTTCCTACATTCAATAGGACTGCAATGAAAGCCCCCAAGAAAATCGCTTCTAAGAAAAAGATTGGTTACCACCAACAAACGAAGATAAGGAAATTAATTACATTGCAAAGTGCTTGCAATCCTCTCCATATTGCATATTGTACAAAAATACTTGGAATATCTATTACTTAAAGGTCGTTATTGAATGGAAGAGGCAAGGACAGTGAAAATACATTAGCAAGACAATCCCTAGAGACTGATCACATATACATACAGTGATTAGCTTCCAATCACCCCTCTACATCCAGGATAAGACCATGGAGGACCAGGGAATGGCTGCTGATGACTCAGCAGGTAGACCTATAGGCTCTCCTAAACCCCCACATCTTTAATTCACAAGGATGGTGAGGTTGCAGACATTACAAGAAACTACCGAGCTTGAGCGTGACTGAAACCCCAGTCCGACAGGTCGCCATGCAAGGACGTTTTTTTTTTAGTCTCTAAAGCTTTTCCATAACAGGCCTAACTTAATATTAAATCTTATATCAACGTTTCAAGTTAAAGGAAATAACGTTTCTGTTATTCATATCCTAAATATGAAAATAATAAAACGTATTTTTACTTCTTAAAAACGTTCTCAACTATCGCAAACAACAAAGTTAAAGATAACCTCCAGAAATTATTTCCCCTCTCAACAGTTTGAACTATTTCACTACACAAGCAAGATAATGTGCCAAGTCAGACTTTACAAAGCTCTTTCCAGCTGAAGTTCTTATGTAGCAGGGGGGAAAAATATTCTCGAAACATAGTTCACGGGAATGAGAGGCCCATTATCCCAACAAGTGAACCTAATTTGTCAGACTGATCTAAACTAATTGTAATTGCTGCAAATTGCTCATTAAAGAGTCCAAATAACTTCTCTCCAGCCAGTTCGAAGCAATAATGTTGATGATGCCGGAGTTCGTTCAAAGTATGTTTGGTCACTCTCAGGATGAGGCAGTCACGCGAGCGTTCATTTGCTGCTTAGCACGTTTTACGACAAGCTTCGTGGGATGGCTCAAAGAGGGTCTTTTGCTGGTGATATTTCAGTCATATGTGCTCACGAATTATTAACCAATGTGAGAGTTATAACGCCAACATGAAATAAATAATTAAACGACTGTGAAAGTTATGATGCAAACATGAAATAAATTAAACAATTGTGAGTTATGACGCAAACATGAAATAGATTAAACAATTGTGAATATTATGACGCAAACATGAATTGAATAATTAAATAATTGTGTATTTTATGACGTAAACATAAAATAGATAATTAAACAATTTGTGAACCTTCTGACGCAAGCCTGAAATAAATAATTAAATAATTGTGAAAGTTATGACGCAAACTTGAAATAAATAATTAAAAAATACTGAAAGTTATGACGCAAACATGAAATAGATAATAAAACAAATGTGAAAGTTATGGAGTAAACATGAAATAAATAATTAAACAATTGTGGAAGTTATGACGCAAATATAAAAAAAAAATAATTAAACCATTATGAAAGTTATAACGTAAACAAAATAAATCATCAAACAATTGAGAAAGTTGTGATGCAAACATGAAATGAATAATTAAACAATTGTGAAATTTATGACGCAAACATAAAGTAAATAATTATACAATTGTGAAAGTTATAACGTAAACATAAAATAAATCATCAAAACATCGTGAAAGTTATAACACAAACATGAGATAAATAACAGATTATAGAAATGGCGTTGCAGAGTAAAATGGTGACAAATTGGAGAATATCATTATAGCAAACATTGTTGGTCTGTTTTACATATCCAGTAGATGTACCAGCCATCAACTCTCTCTCTCTCTCTCTCTCTCTCTCTCTCTCTCTCTCTCTCTCTCTCTCTCTCTCTTACAACATTTGTCAGTTTGCCGTACTGCATCCACCGTATATGTTTTCTTATGACAGCCATTTGCCTAGTTCACAATCTTGAGCTTCATAGCAATGGAGATCTACTATTGCTCCTAAAGGTAACGTTAACAAAATGTGCTGTATAATCTGACACACTAAAGGAGGTTATTTGACACGTGTTGCGTGAAGATAGAAAAAATCGGTAGGCCTGATTGTGGGGGGGGGAGTGGATGACATATATGGGCGTGGATAGAATTATACTTTATTATATCATGTAATATTAATTACTATCATAGTATGTACATACAGGTATATTTATTGTGGTTGTGATAACAGTATATATATATATATATATATATATATATATATATATATATATATATATATATATATATACAAATAAGCCATATATATTTTGATATATTAATGTCTGGATTCTCTTAACGACCTCGGGATCAGAGCCCCAGGCGAAATCTCACAAAGACAAGAGCTTGGCTCCGGCCGGGAATCGAACCCTGGTCGGCAAGCTTATATAGACAGTGACTAACCCATTCGGCCACGAATATGAAAAACACGTAAAAATGTGCAAAATTTATCATTATATATATATATATATATATATATATATATATATATATATATATATATATATATATATATATATATATATATATATATATATATATATATACACATACATACACACACACAATAACAGAAATACCATAACCTGCAGTGTGTCAGTCACCCATCAAAATACTAGTAACGGAACAAACGAATAATCGTGTTTCAAGCAGCTAAGCTGCAAATCTAATAAGAAAAAAACTTACTACTTTTGGTCAAAATCTTTCGTAATAAAAGGGGCAGCCCGGCACTCACAGAAAATACACGTCAAATACACAAAGTAAATAAACTAATCAGTAAATA
>NC_090747.1:87480328-87482828 GCF_036898095.1 Palaemon carinicauda
GGAAAAAAGCTTTTTCACAGCAAAATTACGCAGCTGCATAAATTCGTAAAAAGAATGAAAGATTCATAGGGAAAATATTTATGTATAAACATAAAAGTAAAACTAAATACTAAAAAATAGGGAAAATTACAAATCCAAATACCCAGTACAATTCATGTAATAAATAAAAATAAAGATCAACCAAATATTTACACGAAGCATAAACGAAAAAGGAAATGAAAATTAAGAAGTAGATGATAAATATGATATACCTTACGATAGCTATGTTTTCTCATGCAATGAATTATATAAAATTTATATGTTAATTAATTCCTATAACGAAAAACATTAATGCAACAGTAAAAAGTTATATAAAACATTAGTTATTAGTTAACATAAGCAACAAGAGAATGCTAATTATATCTACAGATCACCTAAATCTCAAAATTATAAAAAAAAAAAAAAAAAAAAACTCGTCGTCAATGCAATCAGTAACACAAAGATAGAGGGATAATTGGAAATATATATCTACAGGTCAGTTAATTTTCAAAATTGAACTTTACCATAAAAAAAATAGAAAATAAAATGAAAAAAAAAAGTTAAAGTAGCATTTAGAAATATATATCTACAGATCAGCTAATTTTCAAAACTGAACTTTAGCAAAAAGGAAAAAAATAAAGCATGTCGTTAACACAATCAGTCAGACAAAGTTGGAGGGATATTCAGTCTGCCTAATCCTTAAAGAAAGGGTAGAACACTGACGAGATTAGCTAATCCTTACCATGAGAAGAAGTGGCCTGGACGGGATCCGAGGCCCATGTCAGCGACAGGAACAGGAAGCTTATGAGAGTCCTCAAAACGCTGGCATTCTTAGCATTCTTACACATCTCTTGGGCCATGCGTGGGGATGGAATGCGTCCCTCTCTCATATTTACATTGTGGCTTTCATGGCCAAATCGCTCGTTTCCACTGCCCTAACGCCACGATTACGACGGCGGGTATGGGTCATGGTTCATACTTCTAACCCTTTTTTTCTTTTTAATTTTCTAGAAGAGCAACACTTCTCGTATCCCACAAAAACTACAATTTTCCTTTTTTCTTCTCGCCAGTCAGTTCACTTTGTAATCCAACTGTCATCCGGTTCCGATCAACCAGTTAGTTCATGCAGGGGCGTTACGCATCCTGAAATGCCGTGTAACCACAGGGACATTTCGGGAGGGTTTCCCTCTGTCTGTAACTTAGCGGCACACTCCCTCCGGCCTGGGACATTTCCGAACTGAGGGAAAGGAAAACAGGTGGGAGAAGATTTATGGATTCTCTATTATTTCCCCCTCACGGAGTCCGGAATTTATGAGAAGAAAAAATAAGTCTTTGAGTGAGTGACTTACTTTTTTTTTTGTCTTCACTTTTATTTTTATTCAATCGCGTTTCGAAGTGCGTAAATATTTCCCCTGAATATTACGAATAGCATATAATGATCAATGTGCCTTATTTAAACACAAACGTTCACGCAACGTTACGACACAGCTGAAATAACACTCCAAGCTCAATATTCCGCTACTCTTCTTAATTCGTCAAAGATATTTTTCAAGTCAAGAAATGTCAAGTAAAACCGATAAAGCAAATATGTCTGACGGAACGATAATCTTTTATTGAATCTGTCGGGTCCTTAATGGTATTCCGCGACGCCGTTAAGTTTCCAAAGCCTTTAACTTAATGGGTCCAAACACGAGAGATACTGGGAAGCAAGACAAGCGTACTACCACTGTCACTATTCCAGCCAGACTGGAATCGCACCTGAAACATCTTCTTCGGACTTATTCCAACATCATACAACTGCTCGCTCGTTCCTAACTAACTAACGGTATACGTTCTTAGAGTCCCACTAAAAACGTTTTTCACAAGACAGTTAATTACAGATGCATTATCTATCGAGGAAACTAGTTAATTAACGTTTTAATCTCATAACTATAAGCATCTACGATCGTGCGCCTGGCACCGCAAGTAGTCCCGGCAACTCAGGCCCCCACCGGGCCGTGGTCGAGAGGTTCATACGGCAGCTTGTACTGGAGAGGCGAAGAACTAACAGGAATCAATCTCAGAAGGCCGGCTGATATGGATAAAGAATCGAGAAGTCCCCTTTTTCCTAACGATAAAAAAAAAGGTTGAGGCACATACAAAAGTTATGGCAAGGACGTTTATGGGGTCTACCCCTTGCTCTCGACATGAGAACAATGTTGCAAAGGGCGAGGGAAATGTTGCAATGGCTTAATAACACAGCTGTGGATACCCATGAAAGTAACTTTATCAGCCATTACCACCCTCGCTTTTGTTGCTTTATGCTGCTGTAACTTGAAGGGAAAGGTTGAGAGAGAGAGGCATCGGGACCCCACTAAACATCTCAATAAACCCATTTCTTCTTTTATCTCTGGGTGGCTCTTGATAGAAGATATAAAAGCGGGAACGATTCTGATGAACTGTAGATATTGCCTTGTGTATGAATATTTGCATACACATGCAT
>NC_090747.1:87485328-87490328 GCF_036898095.1 Palaemon carinicauda
CGCTTCACAGTCCTCAGCCATGTAGGACTGGATCTCTTAGCTCTTCTAGTGACTTTTGGAGCCCAGATAAAAGTTTGATGAACAAACCTCTCTTGGGGAGTGAGAAGAGCATGCCCAAACCACCTCCATCTACCCCTCACCATGATCTCGTCCACTTATGGCACTCGAGTAATCTATCTTATAATTTCATTTCTAATCCTGCCCTGCCATTTAACTGCCGATATCCTTCTGGGGGCTTAGGTCTCAAATCTACAAAATCTGTTGGATATTGTTTCATTGTCATACCACGACTCATCTCAATAAAGTAACACTAATGTCACTAAACTAACATATAGCCAGATTTTTATATGCAATTTCAGGCGATTTTATTTCCATATATTACTTAACCTAGCCATTCTGTTTTTTTTCTTTTTAATCTTCCATTAAACGCCAATTCTAAAGGCCCTGTATTAAAGATCATAGTTCCTAAATACTTAAATGATTCCACCTCATTAATCCCTTCTCCTTCTAATGATATTTCATCTTCCATATCATATTCCGTTCTCATCGTCTGTCTTTCTTCTATTCATCTAGAGCCCAACCTCATGTGATATTTCATACATTCTGGTAAGCAAGCTTTGCAAGTCCTGTGATGTTCTGATAATAAGAACAGCGTCATCACCACGCTCCAAGTTAGCTAATTTCCTGTTACCAATCCAGTTCAATCCTTCCCTACCATCCCTAACTGTTCTATACATTACAAAACCCATGAGAAGAATAAACAACCGAGGTGACAACACATTAACTTGAGTACTCCACTGTTCACAGGAAATTCATTTGATAGGACTCCACTAACATTAACATAATATATATATATATATATATATATATATATATATATATATATATATATATATATATATATATATATATATATATATATATATATAACATAAATCAGAAAAGTTCAAGGCCAATTCCCACCATTTCCTAAATGCAAATATATTTGCGCTCTTAGTGCCTTTTAATTATTAGTTGTGAAAGCAAGTGTGCCAAGTAATATCCTTTTCATCCCGTAATACTAAATTCTATATTAAATGAACAAAGTAAAAAAGCTTAATGTGATCGGTAAATTTATTATTGAAAAGCTACATCTAATTTGGATATTACTTTGAAGACGGCTCTTGCTTAGTAACAACTGCCATTTCAATTCAGTCTAAAATTTGTTTATTATTTGTATATTACTTTATGATATGAGGTCTAAATAAAAAACGCAGACAATACAAAGCATGCTGAATGAAAATAAAAATACATATATAATTGCAAGCTTTTACATATATAATCATATATCACATATCACACACACAACCACACACACACACACACATACATACATACATATATATATATATATATATATATATATATATATATATATATATATGTATATGTGTATATATATATATATATATATATACATACATATATATACTGTATATATATAATATATATATATACACATATATATCATAATCATTTGCTAATTCACAAAAAGAGACACAAAAGATCTGAATAATTACCGTCCAATAAGTTAACCCTCCATAATATACAAAATATTTGCAAAGATCCTATTAGGCCGAATAGAAAGACAGCTAGACTTTCATCAACCAAGAGAGGAGACAGGTTTAAGAAGCGGGTATTCAACAACTGACCATATCCATGTAAATAACCAGCTAATGGAAAAATCTACGGAGTATGACAAACCACTATGTGTGACATTTACAGATTATGAAAAAGCTTTTGATTCTGTCTAACATCAGCAGTAATGAAAGCCCTTAAAAAACAAGGAATAGATGAACCCTATGTTAGAACACTTCAAGATATCGGTTCATCAATCCTAAGATTACTTAAAGATAGGAGAAAATTTCGATTGAAAAGGGAGTTAGGCAGGGAGACCGGTTCTCTCCTCAATTATTAACAGCATGCCTAGAAGAAGCTTTTAAAAATCTAGAGTGGGAAAATGTAGTTAATAATATTAATGGGGGATACCGTAACATCTTATGATTTGGAGACGACATGGTTGTGATTAATGAATCATGTGAGGAATTACAAAAGATAATAGAAGATTTGAAGAGAAAAAGCAGAAAAGGACTGAAATTAAATAGGAGCAAAACTAGATAATGTTCAATAAAAGGCAGACACAGAAAATAAGAGTTATGGACAAGCGTCTAGATATTGCTAATGAATATACGTTCTTAGGACAGACAGTGTTTCCCCACGACACGAGACCGAAATTTAAGAAAAAAAAAAAAAGATAAGCATAGGGTGGATAGCATTTGGTAAACAAAATGAGATTATGTAAAATTAAAATGCCACTTTCTCTAACAAGAAAAGTATTTAATGAAATGGTCGTACCAGTATTAACTTGTGCATCAGGAAAGCCTTAGAACATGAGCTAGTTAAAACTCAAAGAGCTATAGAAAGCATAATGATAGGAATACCACATGAGGGACAGAAAAAGAGCAACTTGCATACGAGAGAAAACTAATGTAGAGGACATTCTAACATCATATAACATAAAGAAATGGACATGGGCACGACATATAATGAGAACGATAGACAAAAGATGGACATTAAGAATAACAGAATATGTCCTTGAGATTGTAAACGAAGCAGGGGAAGGAAGAGAAGACGATGGATTGACAAACTAATAAATTTTGCGGGCGTAAACTGGCACAGAAAGACCATAAACAGACGCAAGTGGAAGGACATGTCTGAGCCCTTTGTTCTGCAGTGGACTAGTTACGGGTGATGATGATGCGATGATATATATGATATATGATATATATGATAATTCTACCACTACCACTCAGGATTATCATTTATCTCAATTACCCAAAAATACTTATTAATAATAGCGAATTCAATCAATTTAGGGATAGCAGACGAAAGAGAAAATTTATTTTCCTTATGAGTTTCTGGTCGAACAAAGATTCGAATTTAAGCAAAGTCGAAAATATGAGAGAGAGAGAGAGAGAGAGAGAGAGAGAGAGAGAGAGAGAGAGAGAGAGAGAGAGAGAGAGAGAGAGAGAGAGAGAGAGAGAATATTGGTTTGTGTGTTTTTACCATACTCTCCCGTTCGGCTGTTGTGGCTACAGAAGACTCTTTTCTTACGATTTTCCAAAATTATGTGTGTGTGTGTGTGTGGTATTTCTTCTTGCTTTGTCCTTCCTTCATGCCCTGAGGCTCGGATCATCATTATAGAATTACACGGAATGCTTTCAAACAAGCCTGCATTTCACCAAAAATGACAGGTTGGTATTTTCTATTATTTCATCAGATTCTGATTCGCAGCGCTGGCATTGTTGCGGGTTAGGTCATGCCATGGAATAGGAACTCTTGGTTTTACATTTTAATGTCAGATTCTAGTTACTTGTATCAGTGAAAGATTCGATTCTTATAGACACTGCACCTTTTGCAGATGTTTGTGTACTGTATCTATCTATATATTTATTTAGTAATATATATACACTATATATATATATATATATATATATATATATATATATATGTATATATATATACACGCACGCACACACACACACACACACACACACACATATATATATATATATATATATATATATATATATATATATATATATATATATACACACATATATATACTGTATGAGTGTGCGCCTTTATGTAATATCACGAGCTAACTCGCTAAACATGAAATATATGCCAAGACCCATAAGGATGAAAAAAGTTATTATAGTTAGCACTTTCATCTAATTGACATCAACAAACTCACAGTGATACAAAAATGTAAATAAATTCTATTTGTATCCCTCTGGGGAAAGGTCCTTAATAACCTCATAGGAGTCGAATCAAAGAAGAGGGGATAACATTGTTAATGAGTTTCTCATTTTTCGCTTCTTGGCTTCATATAATTTCAAAAATATTTTGTGTGATAGTCTTAATATACAAATATATTGCCTGAATGTAACCATTTATTATTTTATGAAAATCAATGAGTGAGACCAGGACGTATATTGAAATATATATCCGTGCTAGACAGTATATCTTAACAATCCATGTTTGCCAACGGTTATACTCGTATATAGGGATGAGCAACCTGGTGGAGTAATGAGAACTTTGGGTGTGGAGGAAATGCCCTCCTAAATCTCGACGATGTCATTGGCAGCAGGGTGACGGATTGGGTTTAAGGCTATACACAAACTGTCTCTTCGGCTTTTACTCCTGATGCCTGGCGATTGATCTTACTGGAATTAGTATAGACCGGTAGAGGTCACTTGCCTTTGTTAGATAGGCACTGCGCATCACAAGGAACTGGTTATCCTTTAATGAATCTTGCCAATGAATCCTCTGAGGCCATTTGCGTCATTTGGCGTAGGAGGAGATGAGGATAAGGATAACGTAATCAAATCTTCAAAGCAATGATATTCAATGTTTTCGACGTCATGTGCTAATTATGAGTCCAAAAATTAATTTTTTCAAAATTAATTCTGAAAAAAAACGGCAGCAGAAAATGTGTAAAAACCGAGTGGATGCAAAATGCTCAATATTTCTCTCGCTTCGCTATGATACATTCTTGCCCAAACACCTAGAGTGACGCAGAAAGATTCCCTGGAAATCATTACCTATGTTCGGTGGCTGTTTCTCTCCCACCGCTTCTCCGTTTTCCCATATTCTCGTAATCACAAGTGTTGATCGAGATGAGTCTGGAACTTCTTTTATTCCTCCCTTCCCCTTTCATCTTTGTTTCAAACAAACCAAGAATATTGATTTACCCTGCCCATAATATTGGAAGAAAATGACTCCAGAGATAAAATGTTCCATAAAAAAAAAAAAAATTCCAAAAGCGCAAAGCACGTCTATGCATTTAAAAAAAAAAATTAATCAATTTAACTTGGATGAACTAAAATCTCTATTATTGTATGAAAAGGATAGCTTCTAACACAATGTCATGCGTAACTTGGGAGCAAATGTAAAGC
>NC_090747.1:87492828-87500328 GCF_036898095.1 Palaemon carinicauda
ATGGACCTGGACAGGACATATAATGAGAATGACAGGTAATAGATGGACACTAAGAATAACAGATTGGGTCCCTAGAGATTGCAAAAGAAGCAGGGGAAGGAAGAGAAGATGATGGATTGACGAGCTAAGAAAATTTGCGGGTATAGATTGGCATAGAAAGGAGGCCATAAACAGACGGAAGTGGAAGGATAGGTCTTAGGCCTTTGTTCTACAGTGGACTAGTAACGGATGATGATGATGATATATATACGCACAACAACAAATGCATCCGTTTCTAGTCCACTGCAGGACAAAGGCCTCACACATCTCAGTTCATGTCTGGTGTTAGCCAGTTTTCATCACCACGCTGGCCACTGCGAATTGGTGATGAAGGGAGACTTTTGTCTGGTTGCTTACAGCAAACCAACCTACTAAGGGTGGCTCTGATTAGTACAGCTTCGCTGATCATGCCGATACACAAACTCTTTCAACACGTTAAGGAATCCCCAGTCAGTGTAGTGTACTATGATATCTCCCCAGGTAGTGGGTGGCAAATGAAAAAGTCATACACATACATACACATATATACACATATATATAATGAATGTTATGTCATATTTATGCCCGGCCATTTCCCCTAACGGAGGGTAGCTGCAGAGAAAAACCAACACAACCATCAGAGACCTATATGACGTGCATCTGATGACTTGTGGATGAGCCCTTGTTGTGTAAAATTTACACAAAAGTTTCTTCAACAGCTGCACAATAACTCATCAGTAATCAGTCGTACATCATGCCTCAATACACACTCTGTGGCATTAATCCTTATCATATATTTCTTGGATATCACGAACCTTTTCTTCAAACTCTTCCTAGGATTTATTCTGCCGTCTCTTATTACTTTTTATGGTACATTTGTACACTATTTTCACTATCCTGCTGTTGTTCATTCTTTCCATATAATCGAGTCATTTCCAATGGTTCTGATCTGTCCTTTCATTTAGGCTATTTTTTTTTTTTTTACCATTTCTATGTCTTGTTACATTTCCTACCTTATTAATTCTTTTTTATACCACACATAATGTATTCTTCCATTCGGGTCAACATCCTCACTTCACTTCCATAAGGGAGAGTTTGCTCTAAATCAGAACTTTACTTCCATAAGGGAGAGTTGGCTCTAAATCAATATCTGAATTCCATAAGGGGGAGTTGGATAAACTATCACTACATTCTCTACCAATTTGGCTTCAACAGAAGAATCAAGTTTCCTACACATATTTTGCACAGACCCGGCTACCCATCTTCAACTATTTATTTTCACATACCTTATCCTTCGTTTTACCTTCATATGTAATATTTACTAATGGATGCACCTATGAATAAAATACGGCTAGCAGCCTCGTTAATACTTTTACCCATATAAAATTTTTCTTGCTCACACTCTTAACATTCTCCTCTTGCAACCGATTTCAAAACGTCTAACAGCTTCAACTGACCCTTTATCATACACAACTATGGGTTGTGGTGACTGATGTGGTAATGTCCCTGACTGGTGAACGCCAAACTGGAATTTGAGTCCCGCTCAACCTCTTTAGTTCCTTTGGCCGCTGCAACCTCACAATCCTTGTGAGCTAAGGATGAGGGTCTGGGGGAGCCTATAGGTCTATCTGCTGAGTCATCAGCAGCCATTGCCTGGCCCTCCTTGGTCCTAGCTTGGTTGGAGTAGGGGCTTGGGCACTGATCATATGTATATATGGTCAGTCTCAAGGGCATTGTACTGCTTGATAGGGCAATGTCACTGTCCCTTGCCTCTGCCATTCATGAGCGGCCTTCCTTTAAACCTTTAAACTATCAACTACAATATTCCATAAAACATTCAAAACTCACTTTCCTATGCCGTAATTTTGCACTAACATTCAATCTCCTCTGATCTTTTGCATCACTACGTATAATGATGTCTTAACTTGTCTCACACAACCACCCACTCATACAAAATCACTCACTCTTCTTCCTACGCACTTTTAAAACACGTTTCAATTTCATCATTAAACTTAATTCCCGTTAGGAACCTATCATCTTCCACTTATATTCTCAAAAACATCCACATTATCTCCATTATTCTATCATTAACTTTTGTCTTTCCAGCTTCTCAACGATCTGTTTTACAAGGAACGCTACATCTATAGTTCATACCATCTTACTTGCTATTCTATTAATTCTTCTATCAACTGTCTTACTTTATTAAAACCATTGAAACAAACTTTCCCATATATAATAAGTAATGATCCTTGCAATTGCCTTTATCACATTTGCCTTCATACAATGGAACAATTTTTCCTCAAACCGATTCTTTGAAAAAATTTTTCTTGACCATACATAACTTACAAACACTTATCAACTACTACAATCACACAATCACCACCGAACTACAGCATTTCACTTGTAATCCCATCAACTCCTGATTTCCTTCCTTCCTTCAACTTGTTAACCTCCTTTCTGGCATTACCACCACTCACTTCCACAAGCATTCTCCAGCTTATACTTTTTTAGTCTTGATTCACACAGCCCCCTAAAATTACTTACATATAAAAACCCTTTAGGCTTCCTTGGCGTACATTTTCATCTTCTCCCCTATTTTATTTCCGGATATATTTATCTTTCTCGCCTTTTATATAACTACTGTTTCTATATAGTCATATGCTTGCATCTGCTCTTCTATTCCATCACGCAACTGCACCTGAAATAATCTTTTGTATTTTCACTAGCCTTCTATTTCTTCTTCCACTAATTACTCTCTTCATTTACTCTACCATATCAGATCCTTTCACCTCCGTTCTTTTTTTTCTTTAGTAAGTAGGTCATACATATTATATATACTACTGTCACACTTTTTCTCCTATTCACGTTTTCTAATTACATATACAGCCACATTTTACCATTTCGCCTTCAATTTTTGATACTGTATGTATGTTTGTATGTATGGAAACACACGCATAAGCACGTACATATACATAATTTATATATAACATACATACTCACATTATATATACATAGATATATACATGTAAAACAAAGAAAGGGGCAGATGTACAGTATAAATACTATAACTAGAATATTCATAAACTTATAAAAGTGATGAACAGTGCGAAACTTATACAAAAGAACAATAGAATAAATGCTCTACGCATCAGACAAGTTTTCTTAAAATTACCAAACATATCACCTCCATCCCCTAGACATCAACCACCATCAACGACCGAACAGGAGGAGACCAATCACACAACTCGAAAAACAACGAATGCAGAACAACAAACAAATCAACGGGAGAAACAACAACATCCGCAGACCCGTTGGATGCTCCCATAAAAGGATACTTGATCTGGGATCAAGTGTTCGGGCTTTTCTAAATCTATTTTCCTGAGCGTCTGTAAACAAATCTCGTGTCAAAGCTAACTTTATCTCGATTCTGGCCAGGGTTAAACTCGTCCTAAAGCAGTCAGTGGTCTAGAGTGAAACATAAACGTAGATATAAAGGTCTAGAAAGTGACTTAGTATGCCCTTTGTTTGTATGTACAAGAGAAGGGTGGATATATTCTTTAAATACATAAATGCACACACATACACACACACACACAGACACACACACACACACACACATATATATATATATATATATATATATATATATATATATATATATATGTATATATATAATATATATATATGTATATATATAATATATATACATGTATGAATATATGAGTGGGGATGCCTTAACGAGGTGAAAGGGTTTGTGTATCACCATGAATAGCAAAGCTGTACTAGGAATATTTGGCAAACTTTACTATGAAACATGATTGTTTAGCAAACTTTTCGACGAAACATGGTTTGCTATGAGCGATGAGAATAAAGTCTACCACCACCAACCGGCAGTGACCAATGTTTTGATAAAAATGGCCAAACCCCAGGCATGACTAAAGGCATGTCTGAGGCCTTTGTCCTGCAGTGGACTACTGTAGATACGGCTGAATTTGTTGTTTATTGTTATGCATATTGCATCAACACACACACACACATATATATATATATATATATATATATATATATATATATATATATATATATATATATATATATATATATATATATACACACATTTAAATATATATTACATATATGTATAATCACATCAACGAGATCGTAATAAAAGCTAAATATAATTCGAATATACATAATTTCCCTTCAACATCCTCACCAACACCAAATCCATATCAAATAAACTTGCTAAAATTTTGAGTATTCCCATTTGAAATAGCCCACTCTATGTGGAGAGAATGAGATTAAATGATATCGTAACTATACAAACACAGCCACCCAAGCATATATATATATATATATATATATATATATATATATATATATATATATATATATATATATATATATATATATATATAAACACAGCCAAATAGTAATTTTTTCCTAGAAGAGCCGACTCTAAAAAGGGTAACTACTTTGATTTGCAAAAAGTATATAGAGGATGAGGTTGCAGGCCCTTCACACTGCTTCAAAATACACAGGTCATCAATCATATAGACCTTCATCCTTTGATAAATCCTTAATCTTAATCAGAGATTTCAGTTACAACCCTTCATAATTTTACAGAATGTTCATGTACATTAGCAGGCCTCACATAGTGACTACTGACCAGTCTCACACAATAGAACTATATTCGCTTGTTCGTTCTGGATAATGAGTTGTTTTTACGAGCCAGCTTCTCTTTAAACTAGCAGCACCTTCTCGCGGGTGCTATCAATATCCAATCCACGTACACTTGAGAAAATTAATTTCCTCTTCAAATAATATGCTATAAATACCACGAAAAAGAAATCATGAACTGGACTGAAGGCACCCGAGAGAAAAAATTAGACATGAAAAACATCCTGTGTACAAAAATATAAAAACTAACTATGCATTTCATCTCGTACTATAACACTTCACTTATATTTGGATGAAATAAAAAGAAAAGTATAGAGAAGATCTTTACAAATAAGTAAATGAAAGAGAAGCAACGAGAAAAGCAATAATTTCCTATAATACACCATAACCATGAACCATAAAAGCAACATATGCAGCATAAACCTTGAACTTAACACAAAGAGAAGAGGCAAAACGTTGCAAGAAAAATATAAATAATAACAAAATAAATAATAGGATTTACCAAGAAACCAATGTTGTAAAAGAATACAAAAATTAACTTTCCGTAATGCAAGTAACAATGGAGAGAAGGAAATTAAAAAACAAAATTAATAAAAGGTAAAACAAATATCAATCCAAACAAAAAGGAAATAAATGAGCAAACCGAAGATAAAGAGGAAGGAATTTACCCTACTGTAATTACTGTACGTATGAAACATTATTTGCCTTGAAAAAAGAAATCCATTGGAGAAATAATCTTTGATATGAAGATATTCTACGTGATAGAGAAATTCGTTATGAAGATAATTTACTTAGTAAAGAAATTTTACTTCTTAAAAAGTATTCCAATCAATAAAGATGTTTTTCTTTATAGGGAAATTGAACCTGATAACTAAGTGACACTCAGTTGAGCGCAGACCTCCAGGGCAGCTTATTTCTTGACCTTTGCTCGACCTTGACTTTGACCTTAACGAATATTAATTACCGTGAATTTTCATACACTCAAATATGAACCAAGTTTGAAGTCTCTGTGACAACGATGTCCAAACTTATGGTTGATTACGCGAATTGAACATTTTGCTTGACCGTGACTTTGACCTTTGACCTTGACCTTCCAAAATTTAATAATTTCCAGCTTTTTACATAACAGTTAATCCTTGCAAATTTCATTACTCTATGACTAAAATTGGGGCCAGGAATCTTTTCACAAACAAACACACACACAAACAGGGGGTAAAACATAACCTCCTTCCAAGTTCATTGGCGGCGGTAAATATGTTCCATAACAATGTACTACCTTTTACATAAGAATCTGACTGGCATCCCTCGACCACAAATACTGGTCATCCGAGTTCACAATTCAGGCGTGTGAAAAGAAGGAACCCTTCCATGCTGTTATTTGCGTCAAATAAATAGTTTTGCATCCATTCAAAGGTTAGCGCCGGGGGAAAATTTCCCACCTTCGATCGCTATGAGATCACGGGCGGGAGTATGATTAAACAGCAATATTGATCACTTAAAAGGGGTTAAAGAGCTTGGAAAATATAATAAATATTATGCAAATGGTACGAAAACTTCATAAGGAGAATGGGAAAGTTGTAAAGTAAGATACGTACATTTTAATTTAAGCTACGAAAAGAGGGTTTACTAATACGTACATTACAGAGAGAGAGAGAGAGAGAGAGAGAGAGAGAGAGAGAGAGAGAGCGTGTGTACAAAACAAATCCAGATATCGTACATAAGAGAGAGAGAGAGAGAGAGAGAGAGAGAGAGAGAGAGAGAGAGAGAGAGAGAGAGAGAGAGAGAGAGACTGAACTTTGATATCCTCTCCTTCCAATACAAATGGAGCATTATTTTAGAGCACCATTATTGCATGTGCCAAGTTTTGAGAAGAAAGTCAAAACATGGGGGCTGGCATGCAACAATCAGCCCAAATTGCATGTATTAAAAAACGGTAAATAACCCCGGCCTCACGTCAATAATCTGACCCTTCTATTACGATTTCAGGGTACAAGGAAGAAAGCATAAAAAAATATTCACAAACACACGTTGCAGGCATATGAATCTTCTTTCTATTCAATAACTCCCACATCATGAATTGCAACCATGATGAAACCCAAACACAGACGAAAATTGTAATGGGCATGCACCGTACGAGTTTCTGTATGTGTGTATATATATATATATATATATATATATATATATATATATATATATATATATATGTGTGTGTGTGTGTGTGTGTGTGTGTGTGTGTGTTTGTGTATTGTACATAACATGTATTTATGTGCATATTTTTTAATGAAGAACGATATAATTTCAAATAAAGAAATAGATACGCGCGCGTGTGTGTGTGTCATTATGTTTGCGCGGAAAACACATAGGATATAACATCCATTAAATATCAGAATGCGACTGACATAAGTATTTGAACAGTATTCTAAAATGATTCAGATTTAAGGTTAAGCTGGAAAGTGTGGTATAACCGATGATATTAAACTCTAAATAAAAGAAAATGCAAATGCAATCAAATATAAGCATTCAATATGGCACTTTATTTTTAGCGTTTCCAAGCATTCTTCCCCACGTTAAACTAAACATAATATCCCTTTTCTTATTAATAAACTAAGCTTCTAAAAACAAATTAACATAATCTTTTACTAAAGTTACATAAATACCAAAATAAAACCTTCATAACGCTAAAGTTACTTCACCATAAATTATCTCATTGTCGTTTGAAGTTTCATCTCGTGATTACACAATAATATTGCATTGTGATATTGTACAATCAAAATGATAAAATCTTATTGCTTTAACTAACAT
>NC_090747.1:87505328-87550328 GCF_036898095.1 Palaemon carinicauda
TGCCTTTTCAGTTTTCTTCTCAATCGTTCCCAAAAACCTTCTGAATTACGAAACGTTTTCATAATTCTATCGTTCTACATCCTCTTCACATGAACAAAAAGAGCTCTAATATACATCTTCACCTAGTTTATTTTTTTGGTATCATTTTTTACATCGCTACATAGTCTATATTTTGAAATGCATTTACTCCACAAGAGCTAGTCATAACAAATCGTCTCAACAGCAGCTTATTTCCTCACATTCGTTTTCAAATATCCAAAATTCACAACCCCCATTATAATTTATTTCAAAATCCCCTTTCATACATCCCAGACGTTTTTTCTTTACTTCACATTTTTGTTGATATCCTTCCTTACTCCAATTATTCAACAATTCACCTCTTTTCTTCTCATTCTCACATTACTCCATCAATATGCTTGTAAATATTTGTTAGAATTACCCATGTTGATTCTCCTGCGAACCTGATTAACAATCACTCACTTATCTACTATAGCCAATTCTTTTTAGTGAGGCAGATTTGCACCGACTTGCAGGGGTGTCCTTTTAGCTAGGAACAGTTTCATGATCGCTGATTGGTTGGACAAGATAATTCTAACCAATCAGATAGTAAGAAAAGGACACCGCTGCGAGTCGGTGCAAATCTGCCACACTAAAAAAAAATTGAGTATGGTGTATTAAACTCTAAAGCCAAATTCTTTCTTCTGCTTACATGCTCCATCTTTAAAGGCAGATAATGAATGGCAAAGGCAAGAGACAGGGACAATTCCCTAGAACTGACTATATATATATATATATATATATATATATACATAAGATCAGCGCCCCACCCTCCTTTCCATCAAACTAGGACAAAGGAGAGCCAGGCAATGGCTGTTGATGACTCAGCAGGTACAGCTATAGGCTCCGCCAATACCCAACCACTTTCCCTGGCTCGCATGAATGGTGAGTTTGCAGACACAAGGAACTATCAAGCTTGACCGGGTCTCGAACTCCCTTCCAACAGATTGTCATGCTGGGATTTTCAAAAAGGCTACCACAACTTTGCTTATCGCGACAAAGCTTGAATATATGTCTAGTCAATCATTCAAATCATGACCACTATACTTTACATGCCACTTTCAGTTAGTTCTGACTGCTTTTCTTTCTGAACCCTTTAACTATAGTAAATTTTTTTTAGCGAGGCAGATTTGCACCGACTCCGACTCGCAGCGGTGCGCTTTTAGCTCGGAAAAGTTTCCTGATGGCTGATTGCTTGGACAAGATAATTCTAACCTATCAGCGATCAGGAAACTTTTCCGAGCTAAAAGGGCACCGCTGCGAGTCGGTTCAAATGCGCCTCATTAAAAGAAATTGACTATAGTTGCACCGCTTTATTATCACTTCTGTACATATATTTCATGATAGCCATCCCTCCACACATTAACGCAAAACAATTCTTTGGAAACTAGTTAGATCATATATACAAAGCTATCAACCATACTAAAATCCACAGTTTGAGAGGTAACAGCCAAAAGCACCAACAATCTCGACTGCCTCCTCAGGCATTTAGAAATTATACCACACATACACACACACACACACACACACACATATATATATATATATATCTATAAATTTATATATATATATATATTTATATATATACACACATGTATATATATATATATATATATATATATATATATATATATATATATATATATACAGAGTAGGTGTGTGTAATAAAAAGTCCAATATAAAAAATATCGTATAAAAGAAACATGGGGAGAGCAAAATAGGCTTTATATTTTGGGTAATGTCCTTACCCTTCCAAGAACTGTTCAAAATAGAATACATACGACAACCAAAATATATCTTTTTTCCCCCTTTATTTAAATTACATGCAAGTTTTCTTATTCGCACGATCACCCACACAATACAAGAGAATATTGTATCAAATTTACAGACACTAAAGATAAGAGTGAAATATTTCTATACTAATATTCATGAAAAATGGCCAATTATACTATTCCCAAATGACGGTATAAATCATAAATACTGTTGGCTGCAAAACACCGCTTCAAACCTTTTAGTCCAGAATTTTTATGGGTATATAAACATAAGTTTATTCATTTTATAAAAAACAGTTACATCGATAGTCATTGTTGTTCCAGGATGCAAATGCAGTTTGTTCTTAGGCAAACGCCTGCTATGTATAAAGATGGGGACCCTGTGCTTGTAAGAAGTGTCCCTCAAAGACGGACAATTCTCCTTTCCACTTTTCTAGAATGCTAGAAAATGAAAAATAGCATTTATGGCATTTTGTGATGACCAAATCATCAAATGGTTGAAACATGTGGTTTGATATCCACACATGCATTGTTGCAAACAATCCGAATGAAAACTGTGACGGGCCGAGAGAGGCTGTGACTAAGAAGGCAGGATGAAAGCAACTGAGTAACTTTATTACAGAACATCCGTTTATATATACATAAACTCCAGGCAAGAAGCTCAATCCAGAAAATAGAGCAATTCTGACAATAAAGTTGTGAAAGAAAATAATGATTACATTAAGACGGATGAAAAACAGATTAAGGTATAATACAGTTTAATGGGAAAAAATTTAAGTATCAGGGAAATGCAGAATTCAAAGATGGTGGCACAGGAGCAGGGAGTGTTTGTAGTAAAGGGAAGATAAGAAGAGGCAATACAATCAGTAAAGTATGATAATGATAAAGGAAACTATGCAATTATTCTGAATTACAGTTATACAGAAAAAGTGATGATCATAGGCCAGTTCAAAGAAGACAGTTTAATGGACCAATTACTGGTACTTTTTGTACTAAAAGCCAAAGGCATAGGTTCAAATACTGGCCACGGTACATATCATAATCACAAGTGCTTTTGGATGCAATTTATTCCAAAAGTATAAAAAAGATTCTCTATTAAGAGATCTTTGTAACTTAATATTTGAACGTTGATATGTTAAAGTCAGAAGTTAATCAGTGAAAGCATCAGATATATATATATATATATATATATATATATATATATATATATATATATATATATATATATATATATACACATGTATACATATATATACCGTATACATTTATATATAAAGCCAGACACTTGAAAATTCATTATATATATATATATACATATATATATATATATATATATATATATATATATATATATAATTCATATATGTATAAATAATATATATACATACACATATGCATACATACATACACCCCCCACCCACACACATATATATACACACACACACACACACATATATATATATATATATATATATATATATATATATATATATATATTATACATATATACAGTATACATATAAATATAAATATATATATATATATATATATATATATATATATATATATATATATATATATATATATATATATATATATATATATATATAAACACACACACATTAAAGTTCCTCTTACTACCATATATGAAAATACGGAGTCATATGACGTCACAACTTCCGGGTATTTTTTGGATATGATTTCCTCTGAGACGCTTTAAAATCAGAATAAGAAGTGGGAAATTTAGGCTTTCCCATCCCAAGCTTGAAACTCAGACCAAGTACAGAAATGTCCAGAAATTGGACAAAATGCGCTCACATTTGACCGATAAGCTACGTTTAAACAAGAAATATTTCTTAGTAAATCTTGTTATACTTTAATATTATCTGTACTTTAACACATTTCATCTCAATTTCTGTTCCAAATCCAATCGTGCCACGATTCTCTGATTTTGTAACAAATTTTCTCTTGAACCATTTCGCCATTTCAATTCTCGAGCGACATGAAACTAGGATTAAAGTGAATGTCGTTCGCATAGTTTAGCCAAAAAATGCAATGATTATCAAAGTTACGTTAATTAGCTCTTGTCAAACTATAACTTAACTTCCAGGCTTATTGCTACGGATTTTTATATCTAAAGATCAGTCGAGCGAACAACGCTTCATTAGCATTTCGAATTTTCGATATACGCAGCAGATGATTTCATTGACGTCAAAATAATGAGGCCAAAATATAGGAATATCTTAGTTTGTCGAAAATAATTTTTTTCATGTAACGAATTTAATTACAAAAGTGAAATTAAAAATACATGTTTTTAAGTTGCTAGCGTTACTTGACCAATGGGCAAAGCGTATATGATATACATAGATCATCAATTAAAATCTATAATAACAGGTTTTATGTATTCAAAAAAAAATTTTCCACATCAATTGATGCGAGTACAAACGTTTCATGGAAAATGCGATCTTACTTAAATAGATTATCGTTACTAATATCATTACCTTATCGTATAGATGTCCATACAAGGGTTGCCATATTAAAGCTTTAGAAGCTAGTTTTATCTTATTTAATATATCATTTTCTACAGCCTTTTAAAAATATAATGAATAGAACTTAGTAAAAATGGAATACACATAAGTAGGAATAAAAATGAAGAGGATGAGAAAGAGAAAATATACCTTTATACTAACAATTTTCAATACAATTAAATTAAGGGAATTAACTAAAATAACAAACGCAAAATTATATGCATATACTATATATCCATGTATATATAAATTCTAACCTCACACTGGGATCGAACCTTGGTCTTCAAATGAAAGGCTAGGTAGCTACCAAAATAGAAATGAGTTCTAATGAACACGACATTGTGTTGGTTATCGTTATATGCATTTATATATGTGTGTAAAATTAAAAATAGTTAAAAATAATGAATGATAAGCAAATAACATGTTTAAATCTACCCTTGTAAGGCAGCATTCTTACACCCAGGCCAGTAGAAAGTGGAGAGATGCTATGTTACAGCCTATAAGGCTTCTTCTATTAGCGTGTTTTTTTTTTTTCTATTTGAATGGGGTAATCACGGTTGCCTTCTTTTTTAATGACTTTGCTTTGGCTTTGGGGTAGACCTTAGTCCCGATCGACTGTCCTGCCTGACATCGCTTAGACCCCGGTAGCGTATGTTCCTGTGATGTAAATCAAAGTTTATAATAGGAAAGTTTGGGTGAATTATAGCACGGAGATTTTAATTTAATATAGCCTCTGTCTGATCTTTACTACTCTCAAATCCAAAGTACAACAGGCCGCCTTTTTCTTACGCACATAGGGTTTAAAAACATTCATTATAAGGTCAGCGAGAGTCGTTCGTAGACAAAGACTTTCCACCTACAATGTCCCCCAGCAGTCACAAGCGGAACACTATAATTTTTGGAAAAACACAACTTCAGGACAGGAGGTTGAGCATTCCAAATAACCAATATCTTTTAAGGCAATACTCATATGAAGTTACGAAAACGGCCAACATTGCTAATTCCGTTAACCGAAGGAACAGAACATCAGGCATGTTTCATTATAAAGTTGGATGTAAGAAAAAAGAACTGAAAACAGGACTCACCGTGCAAGAGAATCCGATAATGGGCTACTTTAAATACTAAACAATAGATACTGAGACAAGAAATTAGTGGATGCATGTAATACTGATCTAATATGGACATTAAATACTAATCACATAATCCCTTGAAAATGGGAAGTACAAGGAATAAGAGAGAGAGAGAGAGAGAGAGAGAGAGAGAGAGAGAGAGAGAGAGAGAGAGAGAGAGAGAGAGAGAGAGAGATACTAATATGGCCCGGGGGTCCATCGTAAACCTGCACCTGTAATCTAATTTGTCTTGATCTCCAAACCCTGGTATTTCCTCCGAGTCATTCTTTTTCCATCCACCGCGCTTGTCTCGGTCATCTTTTTTTCCGATAGAGAAAAAAATATATTTATTTCCTCCAAGATAAAACATTATTATCCAGCCAGATGTTTGGAAAGGTGAGTTCTATATTCTTAAGGTACATAGCGCCCATGCGTTCGAATAATGTTACTTTGTAAAGGTTATTACTTAAGTGATACCGAAGTCAAGTTCAAATTTTTATCTAAATTAGGGTTATTTTCTTTAAATCCTTTCCTTTTTCTATCTTTTGTGTCTATTTAAAACAGTAGACTTGATAACATAATACCAACGATCCCATTTGCTAATCGTTCAAAGCATAATACAGTATCAAAATCATTAATGATTGGTCGTAACTTCCAATGTAACATGGAGATTTTCTTTTTCAGTGAATGAAATGAATAAACGTTGGTGTGAATCATTCCAATTCCCTCCTGATAAACAACACTGTGGTTTACAATTGCAGAAGCTTCGTAGGACCACCTACAAAAACCATTCTGAATGGAAAATTCTACATATAACATCTCCTCTGGGTAAGGGTAGAAGAGACTCTTTAGCTATAATAAGCAGCTTTTCTAAGAGGACACTAAAATCAAACAATTATTCTCTAGTCTCCATTGTCTTTATTTAGAGTTCTCTTGCTTGAGGGTACACTCGGGCACGCAGTTCTATTTTATTTCTCTACTTCTTTTTTTTCTAAGTTTGCATAGTTTATATCAGAAAGGTCTAATTTAATGATGTTACTGTTCTTAAAATATTTCATTTTTAGTGTTTATTATTACTCTTGTAGTTTATTTATTTTTTGTTTCCTTTCCTCATTGGGCTATTTTTCCCTATTGGAGCCCTTAGGCTTTTAGTATCTTGCTTTTCCAATTAGGTTTGTAGCTTCGATTGTAATAATAATAATAATAATAATAATAATAATAATAATAATAATAATAATAATAATAATGCCTTTCGAAACTGTTCCAATCACATTATAAAGCTTAGCAAAAGTTAACTTTAAGGTTCATTTAGCATAATCCACAATTGCGTTATATCACAAAGAAAATCATACTTACGCAACAGTCCCCTTTAAAATATTAGATTAGTGAGTATATTCTAAAACGCAAAGCCAACGTTCATTTGCATAATGACAGATATACATTTGCTTGTCTAAAATATTTCTTCAACATCCTGAAAAATATTTATTCTACTAGTACTTCGTTCTGCTAATTAAATACAAAAATTTTTCAAAGTCTTTATTTATCATTGCTCATAAACTATTGGGGAATAGGCCTTTGACCATGAATTAGATTATCAAGAAATTCCAGAACTGCAAGCTTGGAGCAAAGAAAAAAGGAATAATTTCCAACTGACTTGTGCATGACAAATAATCAGCACAAGCTAAATAATAAAAGTATACTTATGCAGTATAGTAGTATATACATACATACATACACACACATACATACTGTATATATATATATATATATATATATATCCATCTGTCTGTGTACATATGCATGCAGGAATAGTATATATACAAATGCATCTACATATTTATATCATATAATATATATATATATATATATATATATATATATATATATATATATATAAATTTATAAATGCATTTGAGAGTGCTTTCAAGATGAAAACTAAAACCAAAGGTTGATAAGGCCACGGTACACGTGCTGTAGTTGAGCCAAAGATTGCATGTTGCCATCTATTATCATGCAACTAATTATGGTAAAAGAATGACCTCAGTGGTCACATAAACAACGGCTTAAAAGGGAAATTATTCCATGAAAATTTTCATATTTTGATCCTAAAAGTGGAAGAGTGTTAAGAAATTGCAGGATTTGCATTTAATTGTTGTATTAAAAAGGGTTTTATCCCGTCTTTGCGTAATTCCCTTTCAGAAAGTGGAATTTTAAACCATATCTTTGTATCAACCGAATCATTCCACACTTTAAAAGTGGATTAGTCATTCCCTTTGAAGAAAAGCCCATCAACACATTTCTGCTTGATTTAGACAACCATACCCGCTCGGTCTATTCACGTATAATATCCCACATATTAGTATAAATATAAGATTGAACTTTTATAATGATTCACAGAGAGAGAGAGAGAGAGAGAGAGAGAGAGAGAGAGAGAGAGAGAGAGAGAGAGAGAGAGAGAGAGAGAGAGAGAGAGTTGGTACTTGGTCTAGTAATACAAATAGACTTAGACATTACTTTCTCACATAAAGCTGAACAAAGTTTGTGTTCTTACGAAAATAAAACAAAAATGGCTATTCAAACATTATGGCCAATCAAAAGAAAGCTAGAACATTCCGATCTAAAAGTAAAACAACAAGGCGCTAGCCCTTACTCAATGCACGGTATTCATATAACAAGAACTTAAACATAAGAATGAGATTAAGTCTATTTAAATGTAAATTAAGCTGCAGATCAAAGATATTACATTAAACACCAGTCTTCTCTGTATAACCACTGTCACAACAACGCCTTTAATTGATGTCGCCATTATTATAATAGATAATCTTAACTCGTAAAGAATAAATTACATTGCACATTAAAACCACACACTTCCTCTTAAATACATACATATACAAACGCCTGCATTTAACTACCTTCAGAGTTATCATAATCATAATATTCCCATTTTAATTCGCAAGTCAAAATAAACAAAGCAATAATTAAAACAATTTAAAATTTCTCAGAAATTCCATTGAAGTATCGCCTTCTAAATATTATATTATCATAGATTTTGAAAATAGAAACGTGATATTTTACATATAAATTTAATTCTAAAGTTAGTAACATGATAATTTGCATGTAATTTTTCATATTTTATAATTAGTAACATAAAATTTTTCACAGTAATATGAAGTTATTGACTTAATATTATTATAAAGTTAGTAACAAAGTTTTTCGTATTGATATGAAGTTATTCACTTCATATTATTTTGAAGTTAGTAACAAAGTTTTTCGTATTAATGTGAAGTTACTGACTTCATATTATTTAAAAATTAGTAACATAATATTTTCCATATTAATATTAAGATATTGATTTATTTTTGAAGTTTTACGATAACATTTTAATAAGATGCAGTGTTTACCTCGTCTCAAAAGACATCGAATCCCGTCCCTCGATGTTCCAACGGTAGTTCATCTGTTAATCGCTCTTAAATTAGGGTTATCATCGCGTCCTTCAATTATGGACAATTACAAACACAAATCACCCCCAATTAGGAACCTCAAAGGCCAGATCGCGTGGCACGATAAAACAGACATCAGACATATATATTCTCAGAAGGAAATTAAATTATCTTTTATTGTGCACCTGACTGACTTAAGATTGAACAGAATTACTAGAATAAGCGAGTAGGTAAGCATAAGAACATGCAAATATTTCTGAGTTTGGAAACCTTAACGGGGTGAAAGGGTTTGTGTATTGCCATTATCAGCAAAATTGCAGCCTACTAGTCAGGGTCAACCATACTAGGTTGGTTTTCTGTAAACCATCAAATGAAAATCTCCCACCATCATCACTCCGCACTGGACAGCGTGGTGATGAGGACAAGCCAAATCTCAGATAAGAACTGACATGTCAGTGGCCTTTGTCCTGCAGTGGACTAGAAACGGCTGCGTTTCTTGCTGTTGCACACGATTTATACCGTAAATCTAAGAATTGGACATTCTGAATATTCGATCGTGTTAGGTAGTAGGTTGGCCAGGGCACCAGCCACCCATTGAGATACTAGCGCTAGAGAGTTATGGGGTCTTTTGACTGACCAGACAATAGTACAGTGGATCCTTCTCTCTGGTTACGGTTCATTTTCCTTTTGCCTACACACACTGAATAGTCTGGCCTATTCTTTACATATTCTCCTCTGTTCTCATACACCTGACAACACAGATTACCAAACAATTCTTCTTCACTCAAGGGGTTACTGCACTGTATTTGTTCAATGGCCACTTTCCACTTGTTTTAAGGTAGAAGTGACCCTTAAGCTGTGATAAGCAGCTCCTCTAGGAGAAGAACACTCCGAAATCAAACCATTGTTCTCCAGTCTTGGGTAGTGCCATAACCTCTGTACCATGGTCTTCCACTGTCTCGGGTTAGAGTTCGCTTGCTTGAGGGTACACTCGAGCACATTCTCCTATCTTATTTCTCTTCATCTTGTTTTGTTAAAGTTTTTATGGTATATATAGAAGATATTCATTGTTGTTACTCTTCTTAAAATATTTTATCTTCCTTTTTTCCTTTCCTCACTGAGCTATTTTTCCTGTTGGAGCCCCTAGGCTTATAGCATCCTGCTTTTCCAACTAGGGTTGTAGGTTAGCAAGTAATAATAATAATAATAATAATAATAATAATAATATTGTAAAGCAGTTAATTTCCTTAAAAATATAATAAAAGTATCATAGCGAACAAAATGAAAAATCGTGTTAAATCCAACGAAGAAGCTTTTGGGCCCCTCAATTCGAGGATCTTACCAGCTTTTAGAAAAACTTCTGATCTTTGATTGTCTCAAGAAAAAGAAAATCTATCAAAAGTTAGTACAATGCGAAGGAAGGAGAGCGCGCCAAAAGATGGAGAGCACAATTTCTCAACGAAGTCCTTAAAACAGATCTTAAAATGACGTCTCGAGTCATTGTTGTATTTTAACAAGTTGCGCCATTAAGAAGCGACAGGAAAGCGCAAGTCTCAAGAATTACTCGGAATCATTTAGCCACTCTACAAATCGCGACTTTGCCCTCTTTTGCGCAATCCCAAAACGATGAGGCGAAGAAAATCCCATTAAAACTATATCATCCGAAGAAGAAGAACGAGGGAAACGAGGGTAAAGTTGGGGGGGGAGGGGGGAGAGTAATGGATTGAAGGTGGGTTTAGCTGTGGAGCAACAGTGATGGAGAGAGCTGGGTTAGGGGAGCACAGGAGGGAGTAGGAGTAGGAGGAGAAGGAAAGCTGAGAAGATAAATCTCTTGAGGAACTGATAAGAAGTTCATTAAATTCCTTAAATAGATTTTAAGAGGGACACACGAGAGGAAATTGCGAGTCTCTTAAATATGTCATAGGCCAGCTCGATTCTCTTGCACCAGTCCCTCCACAGACCACCTTCATCAGTAGTCCTCCTCCCATATCAACCTCCCACCTTTTCCATCAGAGAGGTTAATGAGGAACATTTGTGAGGCAAAATCACATTTCAGGTTAATTTAAATACATTCGAAAATTTGATGAATTATTCGGGTAAACTATCATGTCCTGATTTTTTTCTTAAACGTTTTAGTAATTGAACTATCATTTGATAATGTAAGATTTTTGCCAAATCCCAATGTTTATTTGCAACAACACTATTATATATATATATATATATATATATATATATATATATATATATATATATACATATATATATACACACACACACACACACACACATATATATATATATATATATATATATATATATATATAATGTATATATAAATCATATTCCTCTTCTAATATTCCATATTTGTGAAACATTTGTCCAAATTTACACTATATATATATATATATATATATATATCGCATAAATGCATACTTATATGTATATTATACGTTATTTGTGGGTGTGTTACCGAGCAAAAAAATACAAGTCTTTACACACTCTCCTCTCTCTCTCTCTCTCTCTCTCTCTCTCTCTCTCTCTCTCTCTCTCTCTCTCTCTCATAAAGGGATCTACCTACTCGACCTAAACCCCTGAAGGATAGACGCCCGAAGGACGAGGCTTTCCTCCACCAAAAAACTTTAGGACTTAATATGCAAATTGTCGTCATCTATGAAAGGCCGAGGACCTGTGGAGGCTGTTAGGCTGAGACTGAACACTTCAAGAATATGGAGATGGCCGAGATAAATCCAGGAGACAGTTCAGGGAACTTCTGGAACCCCAAAAGAAACTGAAAAAAGGTGAGACATTCTTGCATAACCTGGTCGTCAATGTTGAGTAAAGAATACGAAAGCAAGACGTTGAGGGTCACTTATTTCGTTTTTTTTTATTCGTTATGAGAAGTGGTAAAAAGGGCATAGACATTTTGAAGTTAATGTATACAATAGAAAATTCATTCCATCTTGTAAAAAAGCATTACATTTTCTACAGATTGTTTTTTTTTTAAACGAAAAATAATTCTCAACATATTTTATAATTTATCCGTTGTATAAAACATTATGGATGTAAGTTTTTTTTTAAATTTTCATAAACTTGTTAAAAGATTACGCACCTTTGCTCATTATAGCAGAGACATATCATTTATACGGATAACTGTAATTTAGCCATTATTCGGCTCTACACAGTTCTTTGCTATATGAAGGCCCTTATCATACAAATATATATTGCGAAAACCGGAGGGTAGTAATATTCTTACCATTACTTACATGACTATAATATCTCCCATTTAATGGTATCAACATAATTTCTATCTGTATTAAATAGTGCTGGCGATATTTAAAGTATGTAAATATTTCATTAAATTCTAATTCAATAACATAGATTTGAAATTTAAAACAAAAAGAATATATTTATCATAGAAAACGATGATTAATACTAACAATAAATTTATGAAAATACAGTGAAAAAAAAAGAAAAAAAAACACGAATAAGTTTAGTAAATAAGTAAAATAGACAATAATAAAAAAAATTGCAATGAAAGTGAGCAGATTTGATATCTAAATTCCATCTTAACCATGCCGTGTATAGACTGAATTACAAGGAAAATAATACCCAGAGCAAAGTCTGATGAGACGGCAACCTGATAGCCTTTTTCTAGCTTAAATGCTAATATAACACGAAAAACTGAATGATTAATAATTCTTGATAATTAAGCGATAGAATATTGTTTAGTAAAGGAAGAAGTGTCATAAGTATATAGAGAGAGAGAGAGAGAGAGAGAGAGAGAGAGAGAGAGAGAGAGAGAGATTCAAATATCGGATATCCCATTCAAATTTTAGTATATGGAATTTGGTCATATGGCCAAGTACTTAGGCAGAGGAGGCCATTCAGCGCAGAGGTACAACTGGGGAAAACCCCTTGGATATACTATGAGATAAAAGATGATAGATGTTCGACATCAAGATGGAAGGAAGGAAACAAAAACAGCGATGAAATAGTAAAGTAAAAAGTGGGTGCAGTTAAGGGACGAGGATTAACGATTTCCATATATCAAAAACGAGAACAGATGGCTTGTCGGGTATCTTAGGCCCGAAGGAGGAGGAGAAGGAGGACGAGGAAGAGGAGAAGGAAGAATTTTTCGTTACAGTTGCAATGGAGAAAAAAAAAACCTTTCTCACTGAGTCAAGATCACATGTCTTGAAGACGACCACTAATAAAATTACTGAAAGCAAAATACAATATTGCTATTTTCGTGTCATCTGCACTAAAGAAAAATGACGTAGCAAATTTTAAGGAGGTTGGTATTCTTTACATTTTGATCAATGCATTAAATATTTAATGCAACAAAAATGTATTCTTATTTAATAAATCCTTTCGTCCATTAAATCTCTTGATGGAGATTTAATTACCATTCTAATCCTGTCCAATATACATGTACTAGTGTTTGGCACGAGTAAATAATTACGGCTAAATTTATAGATAGATATGCACCTTTCACCAGGGTGTGATACTTCCTCTCCCCCCTTGCTCGAGGACAGAGAGAGATCGAGTAGTCATACGTCGGGTAATGACACTGTGACCCATATATATATATATATATATATATATATATATATATATATATATATATATATATATATATATATATATATATATATATATATATATATATAAAATCATACACTTTCTCTCTTTTACCTGCTACAATAGATATTTTGAAACTTTACTTTCCAGGTTCCCAAATATTCTGAGTAATAACATTGATTTTATCTAGAATAATTAATCTAACATACTAATAAAAAAAAAAAAATTAACAAAATAATTTCAAACTGCACAGTTCACTTGATTATTTATTGAGTATCCATGACTACTGGGGGTGTCACATACCGTTGTAGCATAATAGAAAAAAATCACTGTAAAATAAACTATACGCTAAACTTTCCCTGGAGAAAGTTATAGTTCGTACCCAGGCTGATTAAAACTAACTTCTGATACACGATATACACATGCACCATACGATACGCCGATCAGCTTCATCTGAACCTCGCTTCATTATTTATGGGGAAAAAAGTTAATATGACTCATCGAAAATGACGGCAATCGTTGTAAACATTAAGGTTGAGAAAATTCTATTCCCCGTGGAAGCACTTGGAAATATACTTCTTTTAAACAAACAGGAATATTATAACTGGTAATATAGCAGTTTATTGAAAAAAAATTAATGTTTTTATAATAAATAGGTTACGTTGGAGGATCCAAACAGTCAAAAGATTATATGTCAATAATTTGCTTATGATACTGAAAGCATGAGAATTCTTAAAGCAAAGAATTCAGCAAGAGGATAAACTTTGTACATATATTGATTTTATTCTCTTAATCCATTGCACCGCTTTCTTTAACTAATTCATCACAAATGCAATATATACTAACATATGTTCTTCATTTATTAAACAAAAATTTGTGAAAATGATAAAGAAATTGGAACTCCATCAACACTTGCACTGACTAATTTATTTCTCGAAAGTAATTTTTATGATTGAAATGGGACATGATCCACGTGGTAACAATGACGTTTATACTTCGAACACAATTCCAAGTACCGGTTATCGTTTCCTTAGAATAAAAAAAAAAAAAAAAAAGACGAATAATCCATCTAGAATGACTACAATCGTAGCGAGCATTAATGACAATACAATTTCATTCCCAGTGAAAACAGTTGGATATATTTTCTCTAAATAAACAGGAATATCATAATTGGTAATGCGAGATCATACACTCGAAATGCAGACAACAAGCAAGTCACTTCAGCGGATAATCAATGAAACTGTTTCTAACCATACAGACTTTTTCAGATGTTTCAATAATTACAAGAGATTTCTGAAACTGCCGGAGATTTTCCTAACGACGGCTTCCCCTTTATCTCCTTATAAGGGTACATTATTTATAGCCCAAAGCATGACTTATATTGCAGTTCTGACGGATATACTTTGCAATCTTTTCTTTTCATCCTCCAATTTTAGTGCCTTTTAACTACTCAAGTAATTGTTTGCTATTGTTAGCTTTGCCTTAGGTTTGTCACGCTACCTATTATGTAGAAAAAAAAAATTATACACATACACTACATACATACACACATACGCACACAAAAACAATATATACTCGCATATATATATATATATATATATATATATATATATATATATATATATATATATATATATATTATTTATTGGTTTCCCCTAGTGGGTTAGAGAACATTTCAGAAAAATAAATTGATTGCATTATTGAAATGGCAATTTTTGTATCTCAAGAGACACTTTTCTTGCCACCAAATTTTGCGAAACATAATCCTAAATTGACTAACAAACAGGAACCGTTATATGACCTATTTATAGGTCTCTGTAACCTTAAATAGAACATGCTATGGTCAAATGAGAGATCAGAAAACATCTCATCAATGTGTGAAGCAATTTGAAATGAACAATTAAAATAAACAGTATATCATAATGTTAACAATTAAATAAATTCTTCTCCTTGAAGTAAATAGCTTGCGCCTTTCAGCAATTTTCTTTTGTTTTAAAATCACTTACACCACGAAATATTTAACCTAATCCCAGGATCTTTAAAGGATCGCAAATCAAAGAAGCCGACTGGAAAAATTAGTCGTCACTTGCACTCGTGTCTAGAAAACTCAAAACATAATTTGTAGGGTGTAGCAAGTGGAATTAGCCATCTGGAAGCATTTTAAACCTTGTGGTGGCTGTGCTATGCAAGTGGTGGTGTAGCCAGTAATTTTGGCCCTAACGATTCTGTTCATTTAGAATCAATATCTGACGTAATATCTTATAAACCCCTTACACACAAATCTAGCTCGTCCTGTATACAAACATACTTAAATAAATTTGGACGTGTAAATAGATCAATAATCGCTTACATAACATTCCCCGCCAATAGGTTCAATGGGGGAAAAAATCTAAATCATTTAACTATTGTGACAAAGATGATACCCACCCGGAACAAACTTTCAAGCAGGCCCTTAAATGTTTTTCTTGTAATTTCAAAACATCCCATCAACAGCTGACATAAGTCTCTCTTTATATTCTATATATGAAAGATCTATTTTCTGTTGTTACTATTATTAAAACATTTTACATTAATTGTTCATTACTTCTCTTATCGTTTATTTATTTCTCCCTCACTGGGCTATTTTTCCCTGTTGGAGCCCTTGGGCATATAGTATCCTGCATTTCCGACTAGGGTTGTAGCATAGCTAATAATAATAATAATAATCATAATAATAATAATCATAATAATAATAATAATAATAATAATAATAATAATAATAATAATAATAATAATAATAATAAATTTTCTTTAGGGTAAAACTGCAAGCCTCACGATATTTATGGGTCTTATTTGCAGTTGTAGTATGGGCCTACTTAGCAGTCTCCAATACAATAACTTGTATGACCTAAATGTTACTTATTTTCTTAATCAAATGGCCACCGGTATTGCACAAAAAACTCACGCGAGCACAAACACACACACACACACAGTGTGACTATCAACAATGAGTATATAAGCTTCAAGTATGAATCTATGAATGTACACATACCCACGTATATATATATATATATATATATATATATATATATATATATATATATATATATATATATATATATATATATATATATATATATATATATGTGTGTGTGTGTGTGTATGTGTGTGTGTGTGTGTATGTGGAGAGGGTGATAGCTAAAGAGGAGTTCACTTCAAGTTTGCTGGTTATGGATTCCCTTGTAAACCATCCCGAAACCCTTTTAAGCAGAAAATCCCTAAATGTGCAGCATTATCTGTGTACATTTTGACACTGCTTGTACATACGTACATGGAAAATTTTCAAGTGACTCATTTATCAATTAAGTTCCATCGTTTTATAAATGATGCAGTATGGAATCACATCAGTATATAATTTTTAGTAATACTTTCAATTGGGGCCCTTTGCGTCAATAGGTGTAGGAGATGATAATGATGAATACTTTCCATTGAAGAGGCCGATAAATGTATGTAATGATGCTAGTTTTTTGTAAATAAATATCTATAGTAAAATGTACAGAATTTAGCTGATCCATATACCTCACATGAGAATACAAGACTATTTGAATTTATGATGAATATATGGAATTTTGAGTATGTGACAAAGAGTGGACTAAATGCGATGAATGTTCTTGAAAATTTCACAGGGTTTACATTTAAAAACATTATAAGTATATTTTTGAGGGATGGCAAACAATGCAACAAATGATTAAATGTAAAATGACTAAAACAGGCTAATGTAATCTCATTTAATAGTCTGTTCTCAAAACTATTTTCCTATATCGACATTTTATAACATGATGCTCTGGCAAATTGAAAATGTATATATTTCAGGTTGATGTCAAAAGGTTCCTGACAAATCTATTTGTTACATTCTTGAGCATCCATGAAATCAGGCACATGTCTGAACTAATAATAAATTGGCCAAAATAAAACCAAAGAACCAAAGATAATTAATTTATATATATATATATGTATGTATATATATACATAAATATATTTATATATAGACATATACATAGTGTATATATATATATATATATATATATATATATATATATATATATACACACATATACATGCATATAATTTATATATACATAAATACATACTGTACATGCAGTATATGTGTACGTATAAATACTTTACTGCACCATGTCTTTCTTCATCATCGACTAACCTTGCCTAGCAGTTTTCCTTTTAGCCTAGCAATAATTAATCCTCCGTTAGGAACATTAAATACGCCTTACCGCGACGCTAACACACCTTCAGAAGGAGACAGACAACGGGCTGTTTTGACAGAGGGCACCTGTTAAAGAGGACGCTCATTATCATTATCTAGCACACTGCTAATTAGACCTCTTTGAGAGCCACCTAAGTTTAAGATTTAGCGTTCAAATCCTAAGGTGTGTTTAATCAAGAGTAAAATACTAAGAGCTGCTCTTGTCAGGTTAATGTTGCTTTACTCCGGGTTAATCACCGTACAGACAGGGTTGCCAGGTTTTCTAATTGATAAAAGGCCAACTTTTAATCAACATAAGCTTTAAAAGGCCAAGCCATTACTAGAAAAAGGTCAAAAATATAGTATTTAAGGCCCGCCTTTTTTCATATTACTAAAGGCCAACCTATTCAAATAAAAAAGGACAAATTTAAGGTTTTTTTGGCCTGAAAAAAGGCCAAAACTGGCAACCCTGCAAAGGGGCGTGACTGGTGCTGTTTATCGTGATTACCTAATCTACTTGTGTCCAGGTAACAATGGGATGTATTTTATAAAGCCTACGTATATAGAGTGGTGACAGGTTTGTAATTGGAATAGACCTGTCAAAATATTTAAAAGATTGTTTACATTCTCGAAATATTGAAAGTGACATCTCCTAAAGATTTAGTAAAATGAAAAAAAAAATTCTTTAAAACTAATAGGCCCTTTTTCTGTTATGGATGTCTAATTACTACATGCATATTGCATATGCAAAGCATAAAACATAAATGTTAAGACTATTAAACCTCTCCTAGTCTAAAATATATAATTTTCAATGTACCTAGAATACAATCTTCGAAACAATTCTGGATTAAATTTCTTACTTCCTCAATCATAATTGATCTCAATTCACAATAAAAAATAAAGAATAGCAACCAAAGGCCAAAAAACCTTTAACCAGACATTCCCACGTAAATATTTGGTTACAGGGGGAACAAAGCTAGTCAGGTTCCCGAAAACCTAACCGCACAATCCATAAAAGAAATGAATACACCACATTTTGTGACAAGTGGCGGCACTGAAAAGTTGTGAAGAGATTTCTGGACAAATATATGACAGTGACTTTAATCATTCGGGAAAGGTTAGGGTCAAGTGTCGTAACTGTTAGATACCAAAAGTTTCAAGTGAATATAAAATAACTGGAATCTTATCATTAACAATAAAATTTGAAAACACATTATTCCAAGTTTTAAAAAAAAAAAATTAATACAAGATTACGGTGAATTCAAAGGATTTGGATAGGTTGCACTTACAAAAAAAAAAAAAAAAAAAAAAAAAAAAAAAAAAAAAAAAAGAAAGTTATTTTTCGTGAATTAGATAATTATTTCTTTAAATGTTTCAATTCCCACAAGATTGAATTTCTCTTATGAAGATTAAGCGCATTACTTTTAAGAAACTGTAAATTCTACAACATTACAAGAAAATAAATATGCCAATACAGAATACATTAAAGTAATTCATCTTAATTTGCATTTAAAGTTTAAACTTGAAATCAAAATAAATAAAAGGGGACTCATACACTCATAAGTTATGAATAAAATAGATAATCAGTGACTGCATTGCATTTATATTACAAACGATCTTAGGCGTAAATGCTACATTATTCTCGACAAATGAGCTTAATTGCAACCTTAAGAATGCCTTTCACTGATATCAGACCATGATACTACGCCCTCTTCTGTTTTCATTACCATTGGTACACACAAGTTTCCCAAAAATACTGTACTGTTAACTATAAATATATATTATATATATATATATATATATATATATATATATATATATATATATATATATATATGAGTGTGTCAAATATGTGTATTATATATATATAAATATATATATATATACATATATACATATGAATATATATACACATATGACATACACACACACACACACATATATATATATATATATATATATATATATATATATATATATATATATATATATATGTGTGTGTGTGTGCGTGTGTGTATTACTATATTGGACAGTTTTCAAAATCGATTGCAATATCTTGGCCAAGGAACAGTAGTCAACATTCTCTCTCTCTCTCTCTCTCTCTCTCTCTCTCTCTCTCTCTCTCTCTCTCTCTCTCTCTCTCTCTCTCTCACATTAAATATTAAAGAAACCAAACATTTAAAATACAACAAATCTAAATGTTTTCAAAGGATTTTGTTTCTTCGCTCACCTGTGCATACTACATCTTTTATTAACAGATATGGTTGATAAGAACGCGAGCAAAACGCAAAACATTCAGGTTTTCTGTGAAGAAATTGTGAATACATAAAAACGCTAAAAAAATCAATTGGGTGGGTAGCAAAAGCCTACATAATGATTGAAAGTAATTGGTATGGAGTGGTAGGGCTTATTATCTACCACTCCATACTACCGCTAGAGAGCTATGGGGTTCGTTGACTGGCCAGTCAGTGCTACATTGGATCCTTCTCTTTGGTTACGGTTCATTTTCACTTTGCCTACACTTACATTGACTAGTTTGGCCTATTCTTTACATACTATCTTCTGTCCTCATACACCTGACAACACCGAGATTATCAAACTATTCTTCTTCTCACAAGTGGTTAACTACTGTACTGTAATTTTTCAGTGGCCACTTTCCTATTGGTAGGGGTAGAAGGAACTCTTTAGCTATGGTAAGCAGCTCTTCTAGAAGAAGGACACTCCAAAATCAAACCATTGTTCTCTAGTCTTGGTTAGTACCATAGCTTCTGTACCATGGTCTTCCACTGTCTTGGGTTAGAGTTTTCTTGCTTGAGGGTACACTCGGGCACACTATTGTATCTTATTTCTCTTTCACTTGTTTTGTTACTCTTCCACTTGGTTTTATAGTTTATATAGAAAATATTTATTGTAATGTTCTTACTGTTCTTAATATATTTTATTTTTCCTATCTCCTCTCCTCACTGGGCTATTTCCCCTGTTGGAGCACCCGGGCTTATAGCATCCTGCTTTTCCAACTAGGGTTGTAGCGTAGCAAGTTATAATAATAATAATAATAATAATAATAATAATAATAATAATAATAATAATAATAATAATAATAATAATAAACGTCTTTATAATGTTGCATATTGTATGGTGTTGCAAAAAAAAATTTAATATCACAAAGAACGATCTCTATTCATTTAGTAATTTACATCAAAATCTCAAACAGTCTTAAGCTATCCAAAATTTCAAATACTGTCGCTTTTCGTTTAGATTATTGACCTTGTCCTTTTAATGACGCCTATGGAAGCCAATCAAGTCGATAAGTGAGAAGCGTATTCAGACTTAATTTCAAAGTCATCATATGAACACACCTATTATTCGTGATAAGTTCTGTTACTTACCTTGTTTTCTTTCCCGAAGCTTGCAGTGACGTCACTCTTACAGATCTCGCTAGTGAGGCTCTTGCGACGAATGCAGTTGTCAAATCTGCAAATGAAACAATATGTTCATAAGATTATACATGTTTAGATTATATATACTTTGTATATATATATATATATATATATATATATATATATATATATATATATATATATATATATATAAATGTGAGTGTGTGTGTATGTGTGTAGGTAGGTAAAAGCGTCAATATATGTATATCTATGTAGGTAAAATCGTCTGAATATACAAGCGCCTTAGGTACACCATGCTTTCCTTCAAAACAACTGCAATTGCTATGATTTCTATTTTAGAATTTTCACTTTTAATATAACTATATATCCTACTCATTAAAGCCTCCAGCTCTTACAGTAAAAATAACTGAAAAATATAAAAATAAGAGTAAAGGGGATGAATACGTACTGACAATAACAACAAGTTCTCCCTGCACGTGAGTTACCTAAAATTGCTATCTGGTTTTTATGAGCTTCCCCAAATCGCAAGTAATTGCAATCAACCAGAGTGGGGAAATTCTGCATAGAAAAAACCGTATTAACCAAACAAATACGTCTACCTAAATGTGGTCCCTTCCTCATCATAAATCTAACAGCAGATCTCCGACCGACACATGATTCAATCATAGATTTTCAAAGTGAATCAAAATTCCGGGGTTCTTAAATATCTATAAAGCTTGGACACCTGCCAGATATTATATTGGCGAATTCTCGCTGCACAAATCTCTAGTATTTAAACTCTCTCTCTCTCTCTCTCTCTCTCTCTCTCTCTCTCTCTCTCTCTCTCTCTCTCTCTCTCTCTCTCTCTCTCTCTCTGATACACCCAAGGTAAAAATCAGCATCAAAGGAACACCTAAAATCATGCTTTTTTTCTCATCATCAACATCATCATCTCCTCCTTCGCCTATTGACACAAAGGGTCTCTGCTAGATTTCGCCAGTCGTCTCTATCTTGAGCTTTTAATTCAATACTTTTCCATTCATCAGCTCCTACGTCATGCTCCATAGTCCTCAGCCATGTAGGCCTGGGTCCTCATATTCTTCTAGTGCCTTTTGGAGCGTAGTTAAACGCTTGGCGAACTATTCTTTTTGGGGGATTGCGAAGAGCATGCCCAAATCATCTCCATCTACCCCTCACCATAATCTCATCCACATGTGGCATTCGAGTAATCTCCCTTGTAGTTTCATTTCTAATCCTGACCTGCTTTTCTCATGACACACAATACTAGCTCATATATTCACGCAATAAACACGGACATGCATCATATATGAATATGTTTGTATGTAACTCACGTACATACATACATTTAAAGGTGCGCGTAGTTAACTGGTAAAGTTTCTTAAGCACCATCATTTCACCTAAAGTATGAAAAGAGAAACTCTGAGATGTTATGGACATAACGAGATTATCAACAGTAATAAACACAGCTTATGGTTATCAACAGTAATAAACATAGTTTATAAGTCTTAAGAAGGAAGCTAAAGAGGGTTTAGTCGGATTTCGGCCGTAGTAAAAGAAAGGATAGTTTAATGTGATGAAGGATGTTATGAACAATAACACCCGTCTCATTAAAGTCACGCTTTCATAAGATTTTTGTTTTCGTAGCCCAGAATTCCTGTCTTAATGCATACAAATGAGGACATTTCCTTGCATGCTATGATGTAGAGTTTTCTTTAATGTTTTAGTGCCATTATTATAAGCATCTGTTCAACAAAAATTATTTTCCATTGGCTTTAAAGGAAAATAATAGGTCATATTTTTCAAAAATTCTTTTACAATATATACAGATTTTTAAGCAATAACAATAAAAGAATTGTTTAAGAAATATGAATGATGGTGAAGAGCGTTTCATCAGACAAATATTACTGTTCCTAAGAACAGATTTCTTTTATTATTTTGTGATTAAAAGACATCACACAACGCCAGGAAGACGTTGTCGACGCATTAAATCTTAATATAAGCCTGATCTTTGTGATGTTACTATTATAGGTTTCGTTATAAGGTACTTCATGGCTGAAGGAGCTTAGCAGAATCAGCAAAATCATTTTGCAACTTACATATTCATAACAACATTCCAAGAATCAAACAGGATATTATATATCATCTAACATGTTGTATAATTTTATTTTAAGTCTTAAAATCTTCCATCAAAGGACACATTTTAACATGTGCACTTATACTCACTCAGCTTTATTTATATATTTATATATAAATATATATATATATATATATATATAAATTATATATATATAATATATATACACATGTGTGTATATATACACACACACACATATATATATATATATATATATATATATATATACATATATATATACACAATATATATATATATATATATATATGTATATAACATCATTAAATCTAAAATACATTGACTACAAAAAATTAACTTATAAATATTATCAAATCTTGAATTTGCAGCTTTCGGAACAAGTTAGAAAGCTAATATACTGTAGTGTATGTATTCATTCCATGACCAGCGTTGGGTGTTATTCACTTTTACTTCGAAATCAAAAGATTTTGCCTCATCTGTCTTGTTTAATTGATACACTCGACAAATTTCCAAATACACTTTTGCTTCATAAATATCGACAACTTTGAACATAGATTTTTGCGTAGTCTCTACAAGCGTACGAAAATTGGGATGATCTGATAAAATGAAGTGAAATTATGTTATGATGAACAAATCAAATTTGGTTTTGGCGGTTCTTCTACCTTAGTTTTAACACTTTTATTTTTACTTCCAGAAAGGCCTTGATATTCTATGCCGTTTCTCTCTCTGTCCGAGATAGCGTTGATAAGAGCATTGTTGGTTGAACTCACGAGTATGCCAAAAAAGATAATTCAATTGAACTGAGGATCTAAATTATCATGAATGAATTTTGCGTTTTAGTGTTTTGTCTTTAGGTAAATGTGCCAATCACCTCTATTGTAGAATGAATTTATTAATAGGAATAGCTGTATTTCTTAATCAAATAAAAGTAACATCTACAGTATATGGTATTTTTTAATCAACTAAGAACAATGAAATTATCCAAAATAATAAATATCAACATAGTAGGAGCTGTATATTCAATATCATTGATTAAACAGAAACAATATCAAAATTACTATTATTCAAAATTTCCAAGTGGCGAAACCCCGAGAGAGAGAGAGAGAGAGAGAGAGAGAGAGAGAGAGAGAGATTCCCTAAGCCGTAGCCAATCTTGCAGCAAAGATAGCGTGAGCCAAGTACCTAATAAATAATCTCACTTTTAATAAGTTTTACTCTTACTTCAACCTACCCTTAAGCCGCAAGGTCGTATCCTAAATAAGGCCTTTGGTGAGAGCCAACTTCAAAATTCCTTTTTATGAAAAGAGACGACAGGAGCTTGAAATAGAATGGGAGGGGCCGGGCTTCAATGGCTTTATTTTCTGTCCTTTCTTACACGGGCGCACACACGAATTCACACTCATTCACGGCGCCACAATGCAAGGCTGAATTAAGACCCAGCCGCTATTCAAAATGCATAGAATACCTGGGATAAGGAAGGCTCTGAACTTTTTGTGTTCATGAATATTTATAACTTCCTGCCACAGAGCAGACGCACACATCTGCGTATCATACCTATATAGAAAAATGTATAGTTAGATACATGAAGTACTAATTTTTTGGATACTTGTACAAGTGATAATTTAAGTCTGTACACTTGCTAAAAGTTATACTTTTCCACAAGTAAAAGAGGAAAGTACACCTATATATATATATATATATATATATATATATACACAATATGTGTGCGTATGTATGTATGTACTATCTACATAATATATATATATATTATATATACATATATATATATATATATATATATATATATATATATATATACACCACGCACACACATATATATATGTATGTATGTGTATATATATATATATATATATATATATATATATATATATATATATTTATATATATATATACACACATATATATATGTGTGTATACATATATATATATATATATATATATATATATGTGTGTGTGTGTGTGTGTGTGTGTGTATGTATTCACAAAACAACAATTCCGAACAAAATACGAAAAAGTATCTATATCTAAATATCTCCAATGAGTAATTCTTCTCAATGTGTGCCTAAAATGGTCGCCTGAGCAAAATTAAATGTTTGTTGTTGTTCCCTTTTTCCTACCCAAGCTCAATGGAAATGCGTCCTTAAGCGCAAGATAAAAGAACGGTATCTTCATCCCGGATAAATATGGAATCCTCTTCTACCTCTTAACGTGTCTACTACTGAGCATACTATCTCGAGGAGAGGTCCCTCAGCCTTGGACGGAAATATGCCTCTTGAAGTAGCGGAGTTACATTATAGCATAGAAGCCTTGCCGGTTTTACACTTTTCGCAGCAAAATAGATTTAAGTTTATCATTCATACATTTGATAAAGACATACGAATTATTTCTCTTCCTTTCCATTGTCATATCATGCATATTTTAAATCAATTTCAATAAGTACTACTTGACCAATGCTGAACAGTTACTAAATTTCACTTGACATTCAAAATATATTTATATGAGGTACAAATACTTCTCGATCTTCTCACACAACTGTAACTAAACAAAAAATCATCTCCCTTGTCCGTACACAAACACACACACACACACACACTTATTCCCATGTCAGTCCTTCTGTTATCTGTCTCATTTCCTCAATCAAGACCCTCCCCCATTTCCTGGTATATGGAGTAATGTTTCTGACCGTACAATTCTTACACTGTCTACTAGCATACAGAGGAACAATATTTCTCACTCGATCCTTGGAAAACAATGCATCACTATATATTACATATCTACATCAACTACACAATTGTGATATTGTCAATTACATCATTGGACCTAAACTTAATTAGCTGAGGCTCATGTTACTTTCCAATCACTCGTTTATTTTGTTGTTATTTATCAAAAGCAAAGTTGAAATTATACTATTAGATATTCATTACTATAATAATTAATAAGAAATTTAAGAGATATATTCATTACCTAGCTACTACACTGCATTAACAGATTAAACGCGGATATAAACTCTAATGGCATTACCTACGATTGTTTACCGTATGTGTAATCCTCCCCCAACGAGAAAACTAATTGCAACTATCAACTCATACTTCTTATATTTTCAAACTTTAAGCTGCCTTCAGCAAAGGTTTACAAATAAATCAATACAGGAATAGATAAATACCGTTGTGAACGGGTTTGCTCGTCATGATCAGCAAAGCTGTACTTGTGCGGAATACCCATACTAGGTTGGTTTTCTGTGAGCAATCAGACGAAAATCTCCCACCATCACCAATCTGCACTGGCCAGCGTGGTGATGAAAAATGGCCAGATCCCAGGATTGAATTAAGACATGTCTGGGCTATTGTTCTGCAGTGTTCTAGAAACGGCTGCATTTGCTGTTGTTGTTTATACATTCTTCGTAGTGAATGGCCTTGGTGACATTAATAGGTTAAATACAATAATCTTCATATTTTCGTATTTTAGATTCTCTTGTCGGGGGATGGGGAATAATTTAGGGTGAAAAATATGTGTATACTTCTCACCTCTATGTATGCTGTCACAACAGCTCTTTCGACATTCTATGAATTTATCAAGTGGCAACTGACATACATTCTTACACTCATATAAAGCAACTTCCGAAAAAAAAGTTCTCTGTATACGTTTTCTAGCTGACTGAAAGAATTTACGATAAACCACTTTTCGGAGGTAATTCTTTCGCCAAGAACTGCATTAACTATATAAAAATACTTCCATTATTATAAACTTATAAGTTTAAGTTAAAATTTTATAAGATATAAATATAAAAAGATATACCACAAAATATGATCAAATGATTTAACAGCTTAAAAGTGCTTGAAAATACTGTAGGAAATAAAGAATGAATGATTTATATTTACACATTATATATGTGTATGGATTTATGTATATATATATATATATATATATATATATATAAAATAGAGTGAGTGTCTGGCTAAATATGTGCATATTTCTTTCCAGTCACGCTCAGCTCTATCGGGGAAAGGAAGTAGTCATACATGGTGAAAGTGAGGTGCATATCTATCTAAATATTTAGCTATCATTTATACATACATACATACATACATATATATATATATATATATATATATACATATATCTGTGTATGTCTTTTTACAATACAATATTCCCCATTGTAACTAGGGACACCAGAATATTTTTAAATGATAAAGATGACATTCAATCGGATGCGTCCTAATGGCGAGTGGCTTTTATGAAGGTCATCTATCCAAGTAATCGATTGGATTGGATTTATGACTTTGGCTAGGCGCAGCGACGGCGGGGATGATTCAGAGACTTGGTGTAACGGGGGGGGGGGGGAAACCCCTCAGTTGAACTTCAAAGCATAAATCATGAACTTGGACAAGCAAGATGGATGAAAGGAAGCAGGAATAGAGATAAGGTAAAAAGCTGAAAAACTGGAATAAACTGAATGCTGAAGGGACCTTGCAAAGGCTCTGAAGTAAATCCATACAGTGCACCGTGTGAAAGCACTGATGATATTAACCTTTAACAAGGCCATCTATGTACCGACAAAACAAAATGTTGTCCAATTTCACTAATCGAATGCCTACCGGTATTGGGAATGTCTCGAAGGCAGCAAATATAAAATTTAATTGTAAATTATACAGCTGGTTCATCAGTGGTAATTCAGTGACCTCCAAGAGCGATGGCTCGTTTTTCAGTGGATAAGTAATCTTGACAAGTTAAATAAAAAAACATTTAGCTCCCATACCCAAAGCAAAAATACAGGTTGCAAAAATGGGAACCGCAAATACAAATACGTCGTCGTAAAATTACTTTTTCATTGGCTTGGCCTACAATTCTACAGACTACGTGAGTGTCAAGAGATTAATTTGTAATGCGGTTTAGATATTTTTCACGTTCAAATTAAAGGCAGCCAATAATTTCTGAAATTTCTTCTCAGTGTGACACTATTAGATTAATATTTGCTTGCATTTGATTAACAGACCATTTTTGAGTAGCTTCAAAACTTAAGATGCTTGAACTAAAAACATAAGTTGTCTGAACAAACATATCCATACCCTTTGTATTTAGCCCAATTAATCCTGTGCACTCTGCAATAATCAACTTATCATAGGCAAAGCAGTATTACACCAGACTTTTGATGCACGAAGATAGTCTCTGCTTGATATCCCAGAGCTTAGGTTAACAGATGCTACACCATTGAAGTGCATCGCAGCACTCTGCAACTGGCCAGCCTGTCTAACTGTTCCTTAACAAGCTTGCAGTCTGATCTTGTTTCCTGAATAAATCATAATTTCAATGAAATCATCAGACCTTAGAAATGTGCCTTCAGGCTTTGAGAACACACTAAATGTGTTTTTGTGTTTTGCTGTCTTCAATTATGCTTCCCAACCTCGATGCAGACGGGTAAGTCATACTTTCCATCAACAAGAAGGTAATCACTCCAGTAGCTTTCAAAACCATATCAATCTGGGCTTCACAATCATCAGGAGTTGAAGTAGCTAGTAACCACATCCACCTCGTCGCCACAACACAGATATGGTCCAAATGTTTGTCCGCAACTGGATCAAGGTAAACCCAATCTCATAAATTGGCATTTTCATATACGAGACCCAGAAGTCTCACATGTTTTTCATACACTTTGTCATTCATCTCCGCAATGTCACTGTTTTCTTCAAGTACACTGTGTATCTCGTGTAGAGTATCCTGCGTCTCAGTAAGTGCATTCTGAAGATTCTGAAGGTACTCCTTGAGGACCAGTGAAAGTTCCTCATGATTCAGAAATTTACTGTTTCTCATGGATAAGGGTCTCTCTCCGGAGCAGGAAGAATTTCCCGTAAAATAATTGGTCAAAATATCCGTCCACAACCACCTCTGCGTAACAAGAGTGTCTGCCATGCCAGAGACCCTGAATCTTTAATAGATAGCCCAGATGTATAAAATCTGGTGCTAGTGAAATGCACCACGGATCGAGATGATATCCTTCACCTGGTTTGGATTCATTGCCTTAACCGCTACATCATTATTTAAGCGGGCAGGTCACTAACCAGGAAGGCAAATTAAATCTTAAGGTGCGTGGCTTCCACTATTTTCAACATAATGTCATGCAACACTTGTTTGGAGATTATGAATAAGCCATGTAGAAGTAAGATTTGCTCTTGTTGATTCAGGCTAGGTGATATGACTGGGTAGCATTGTGAGCTGGAACTAACTGCTTATGAAATGGAAGCCTAGTGACATTATTCTCGACACAGGACAGTGCATATATCACAGAAAGAACCCAGGGTGGAGGTTTGCCATTCACAAGTGGATCTATTTTTACATAAAATTATAGCTCACTCTTGCTACATGAGCATCTATACTGGTGGACCTGTGTCAGCCCTGGGTTCGGCAAGGGGCTCTGCATCTGGTTTCCTTCCAAGGCTTTCTGGCTTCACATGCATTATACTTTTTCTAAGCATCCCTGCTGCATTGTCTACCATTGCATCAATCTTTAAATCATTATAGTCAGTAGTCACAATTGCTGGCTTGCCACATATAAGCTCTTGTGGTTATAATGGAAGTGTCTGCATGATTAATGTACATATTTTTATGTGCAGAGTTCCATCTGATTTTTACTTCTTGCCAATCTACGGATACTGATGATTCGGTTGACAGCAGTATAAGTAGACTGTCAAGTATGTAGTATGTAAACGCTGAGAGCAGGTTGAGCGCACTGTTTAGTACATATAATTATAGGTGGTCATTTTAAATTTTTGGCTTCCACAATTTAGCCAACAAAATTTTTGCATGAGGTATAGGAGGTAAATTTCTTATAATCCTTATAGATGACTAATCTTCTATGAAAAGATCCTACACTTTTAACGTACAGGGATGTGCCACTGATGACTATAGTAAAATGTACGAGTGCTTTTTGTTTTGCCTCCGTTGAAATAAAACATGGAAAGATTATTGTTTTTACTTAGTGCATTCATTTCCTTCGGAGTCAAAATTCATAAAGCGATACTTCTAAATGGTTGATTGGAATTCTGTTACAATATTCGAAGGGAGAGAGAGAGAGAGAGAGAGAGAGAGAGAGAGAGAGCCAGCTTTGGTTCGAAAGTATTTGAAGCAATTGTTCCAGCCAAATGATACCTGTAGTATGAAACGCAAAATGATCACCATTGGCAGTGTTAAAGAGAGAGAGAGAGAGAGAGAGAGAGAGAGAGAGAGAGAGAGAGAATTAACAATAACAGACATCAAAATCAAATTTTGTACAAAAAAAAAAAAAAAGGTACTGATGATTAAACATGAGAGCTGGTGTTGATGAGAAGTACACTGTCGAGGTGCGTGTTTACTTGTATACTGTGTTTAAAAAACTAAAGCATTAGAGGATGCATTGAGCAACTCACACCTTTATATCTCCTAGTTTTACTATCGCCTCTAACAATACAACGCGTTTTCCTCAGCTTCACTAACAAATTATACTTGGTGGGTTTTTTTTTTCTCCTTAATCAGTTTAAGATTTTGAATATTAAGTAATATTCTGTTGATTATCATTCTCGATTTATATCCAAGAACTGCACGTTTCCCATCATTCCTTTTCACAACCCTTTCAACCTGGTCTCTTTTAATCCCACTTTCCCATCCTCTTCCACTAAAAATAAACCACGCCCCTTCGCACTTTTCCTCGTTCCCCGTCTCCGTCGCTTTAAGCAACGCACTGGGAAAGGGCAGAGGGAGGAAGAAGATGATGAGGAGGAGGAAGAGTAGGAAAAGAAGGCCTCAAGGAGGAAGATCCTTCTATACCCTCTGCAGTATCATTAATCATGTTAACGTGTAGACATAAGGGGAAGAACGAACATCGCCGGGTCAGAAGGAGAAGTAGAAGACCTTTCCAACACAACACAACATTGTGCTTGTTGGTGTTTTCTTTCCCAAACAACACGTCATTTTGGTTGTTTTTCTATCAACATAAGTCAACACTTACTTTAGAGATTTATATTTAACACAAAAAGGTGTTGAAATGGCTCTTTGCTTTTATGCTCTGCATAATATTCCAAATGTCGATGTTTTCCTGTCCACAAATGTAGCGTCACTTTTTTTCTATTATAATACTACACGATATTTTTTATTTCCTTCATACCATAGCGATTACTCATTATTTATATCATTTTAGAGAAAACATCAAATTTAAGAGCCAAAAAATTATTGATTTTGACATAATTTCTCTCAAATTGTAACATCATTTTCCGGTTCTACGCTTAGGCTTATGTTCAAACGAGAATACAATATTGTATGAAAATGTCAAGACCTTACCATCTCTGCAAAATTAGACCATAGCTACCAATTACAAGCATGCACATGCCTGTAATGTTACAGAATAGAGAACAAAATTCCTTTAGAATGGAGGACACTAGGGACGACACCACAGGAAAAACACACAGTGTCACCCTTAGTAGAAAACAGACTGAACTCCATGTGAATGCTATCAAGAGTAAATTTCAAAAATAATGTAATCTATTAGGACATGACGAATCTCAGAGGAGGTGGTGAAAAGGTGATTAGGTCATAACGGTATCAAGGAATAAAATATATGTTACAGTTGATAATACAACGAGAAAACAGTTGAATGGGTGAAGATGAGACAAGGTAGCCATCATAAATTCTAAGCGTACGTTATAGAAATAAGTGTTTAAAAGGCCAAAGGTTAGTTGAAAGGGGTTATTGTGCCAAACCTTTTATTTTAGAAGTCTCGCTTGCGTGTGATTGAACAGATAAAGAAGTAAAAGACATTAGAATAAATTGGGGTACAGAAGATATAGCGTAACGTGACACAGGAGAGAGAAATGTAATAATAATAATAATAATAATAATAATAATAATAATAATAATAATAATAATAATAATAATAATATTAATAATAATAATAATAATATTAATAATAATAATAATAATAAATAAATAAATAGATAGATAAATAATAATAATAATAAATAGATAAATAGATAAATAAATAATAATAATAATAATAATAATAATAATAATAATAATAATAATAATAATAATAATAAATAAATAAATAGATAAATAAATAAATAAATAGATAAATAAATAAATAAATAGATAAATAAATAAATAAACAAATAATAATAATAATAATAATAATAATAATAATAATAATAATAATAAATGAAAATTAAGAAACTGTCTTGAACATGGTTTGATCATCTTTAAATATGGGAAGAGAAAGTATAGGAGTATAATTAAAATAATCTGAAATATGAAATATAGGCTAGTATAAATTTAAGACGAAATACATAAAGTTCTAAATAAAATTGATGGGGAAATATTTCATAAATAAGAAGTAATGATGACTAGATATGAGTTGTTAAACAAGACAAGTATTAATCGTAAAATGCAATGGTAATATTAAATGTTTTTCTAAAATATTCACAATACTCAAATGTATAGTACAATATTATTCACTCACACACACACACACATACATATATATATATATATATATATATAGAGAGAGAGAGAGAGAGAGAGAGAGAGAGAGAGAGAACTATAATACACTTTTCATATAAATAAACGTTACATGCCAGAGAAAAAATAATTCTACGGTAAACACTACTTATATTTAAGTAGCAGGACATTATTAGGCATACGACTTGCAGAATAAAGATAAAACTGAGTTTTCATATAAATACTGTAAACGTTGCGTGCCACAGGGAAGAAAAAAATAATTCTACGGTAAATACTACGTACATTTAAATAGCAAGCCATTATTAGGCATACGACTTGCAGAATAAAGATAAAACTGAGTTGACTCTTCCCCACAAGCAGAGTCGCTAAACAATTCAAACACTTCTATATGTTATAAATTATCATCATTATTATTGTTTTCCTCTTCCCAATAAATATATGTCAGTCTTATTTCCCGATAACCATAGCAATATTTAGATAAATGAAATCCTGATTTCTGAAGGTATTACTATAAAATATAAAAGCTTTACTTTATAATAAATATTTAGAGTTTTCTTGATAGCAACGAATACGCTTTATACGTATTTCTCTGATGCATTACTGTTTTGGTCACATGCACTGCACCACATAAATACGTTAGTTAGTGTATACTGACAACCGAACATGTTGCAATTACAAAGAGAAGACAGGGTAATTTCTGCAGTTCTTTCGGCTACATTGTCCTTAAAACTTTGTTTTATACTCCGAGCATTATTTGTCAATAAAAAAAAATAATTATTACATTGTTAAATAAAATCTAGTTATTTTCAATCATTTACAATTCTGAAAATTCTGTAAAGATAATTATATCATATTATTGGATCGAATCAAAACAGGTTCCATTATACTACCAAGGTTCATCAAAATCATAAGTTTTAACGACTATAGTATTGATGATATCGCTATAATATTAGAGAGATGCCAATTTCCTGACCAAGCAACGCGAAGACTGAAACCAACTGCATTCGAGAGGCTTTGAATTATGTATCAAAGTGAAAATCAAAATGAAATTAATGAGCAGAATATAAATCAACACAAGAAGCTTCAAAATAACTGGATGATTAAAGGCATACCAAACGCGTGGATACTTTTGCTTGCAAGAAGATGACTACACAGATGTTAGTGTTAACCACAAGTCTTGTAACATGTATTGCGATTAGGTGTAACAACAGCGGATGGAGGAGGATTGATCTAGTTTTTAACAATTAAAGGTATCCACTACTTTATATGATATAATATTTAGAACCAATCCAATACGTGAAAAATGCAATTTATGCTTACTCCTCACTATACATGTATGACTTCGACAGTGTACCGTAAGTATATCTATGCTAAAATATCCCCATGCTTAACATATGGAGAATCTGGTTGCAATAATATAAATATATTAATAATAATAATAATAATAATAATAATAATAATAATAATAATAATAATAATAATAATAATAACAATAAAATCATTCTGAGAGCGCAGACCTCCAACACTGCAGCTTATTTCTCGAAACACATTTGCCTTTCCCAGAATCAATTTGGACCGTAGGCGTATTTAAAATCTGGGTGCCATCCATGTGCGAACTTGGGGTTAAGGTTAATTCGATTGACCTTTTACTCGACCTTGATCTTGATCTTTGACCTAGGACTTTAAAAATTGAATCTCTTCCACGTCTCAACATAATAACTAATCCCTCTATAAGTAAAATTGTGCTCAGAAAGTTGTTCACAAACAAACAACAGGCAAACAGGGGCGAAAATATAACCCCCCCCAACTTCGTTGGCGGAGGTAATAATAAATAATAAATAATAAATAATAATAATAATAATAATAATAATAGTTGATGTTGCTGTTGTTGTTATTAAGTTGCTAAAATTACCTTCAAAGTTTATTAAAAGATTTAAGAATTTCCTCATACGGTCCAAATGAAAAACTGTCAGTGACTAGAATCTTGTTATGAAAAGCTTTGTATAGTATTTACCCGCATATTAACTAGACTACCTATTCTCCCACTTAGCTTTTCACTATCCAATTTATTCCTATAACAAGCTTTTTTTTTTCTAAACAACCTGCCCGCTAATGAATGGCATAATAAAGCAAACATGATTACATGAGCTACCTTGAATAGTATATAAAAAATCCACTTGATTAGTAAAGAAAAGAAATTTAAAAACAGTCACACACACCGAATAAAGAGAAAAAGGTCAGGTGTCAACACCAAGAAAGGATGTAAAACTAAACAACATGAAAATTATTCTGACCTCAAGGTTATCGTCCCATTTATTCATCAATTTAAGCAGATCGAAATATGCCTGAATTTCATACGCCGCCAAACTTGTCTTCTGAATTGTGTACTTGTGATTTGAACAATCAATTGTTCACTATATCCAAATATTTCATAGTAGTCGCCAAGAAACCCTCAATATCAGTATCAAAAGTTAATTTATTTTCACACCAGTCCTTTGATTTAAAATCTATCTTTAAATCTTGCTTTTTCGTTGGTATAATTATTCTTGTATTAATTTTATCAAGTCAGCAAATGTACTGCATATGAAAAATGTCTTTACATAATACTGATTTCGTTAGAATTAAAATGTAGCACGTCTTTAAATGATATAAGGTACACCTTTATAATTAAATAACCACTTAAACTGGCAGTAACCATAAGCACGTGAACAATAATCAAGCAATAAGTTTGACAATACAATTTTACATATATACAGCGGACAAACACCCCCAATGTAATAAAATAAGTTATCTATTTCACAAACATAATTCTTGAGAGATCAAAGGCATGCAATTCCACTCCCAAATATATCCGCAAGTGAATAAGGCAAATTCAGTCCCTGCGGGAGACACTCAATCCACAATACGCAGTTTTCTTTGTATAACAACTTCTCAAAATCGGGTTTGCTTCTATTGTTATGATGTTTGATTCAACTTATGTCAGGGTCATCGTCCATTATAGTGAGAATATAATGAATGGGGGAAAGAAAATTTTTGCTCTCTCTCTCTCTCTCTCTCTCTCTCTCTCTCTCTCTCTATATATATATATATATATATATACATACATATAGGACTTGCTGATCAGGAAATTTGCTAGTGAATGAAACTGGACTTGATTATTTTCTCTCTCTCTCTCTCTCTCTCTCTCTCTCTCTCTCTATATATATATATATATATATCTTGCTGATCAGGAACGTTGCTAGTGAATGAAACTGGACTTGATTACTTTCTCTCTCTCTCTCTCTCTCTCTCTCTCTCTCTCTCTCTCAAGGACTTGTTGATCAGGAAGTTTGCTTGTGAATGAAACTAGACTTGATTATTCTCTCTCTCTCTCTCTCTCTCTCTCTCTCTCTCTCTCTCAAGGACTTGTTGATCAGGAAGTTTGCTTGTGAATGAAACTAGACTTGATTATTCTCTCTCTCTCTCTCTCTCTCTCTCTCTCTCTCTCTCTCTCTGATAAAACAGGAGTTATTGTAGGGATATATTAATTACAGCTGAATTTCTTCGAAAAATAAGAAATGTCTTGATAGTTTGTTTTCATATTTTGAGCGTCTTGAAAATTCTGTTCTTGACCTGTTTAATAATTTTTCTACCACAAGTCTTAGTAAACACAGTCATGACTCTTGTATTATGGAATTTCTTACAATTTCTATTAAACCTATAACACATTTTATTACAGAAATTAAAAAACAGTAATATTAATGATACTACATATTATAATATCAAATTTCTTTCCATAGTTTTTCAATAATCACATAAATAATATTTTGAAAAATATTAAGGAATAATTACTCTTTAGAGTCTTCCTTGCTCTGCTTCCCCCTCTTCCCCCCCCCAAAAAAAAAATCTTATGTAACCTTTGGATCGTAAGTTTAATCATCTGTCACCTTAAATACAACAAAGTAAACAAAACTATCAATATTTTCGGTAATGAAGTAGGAGTAGCAGACATTAAAAAGACTATATTGCCCAAGGTTAGTTTTGCGCTCTTTGTTGTTAAACACACACACACACACTATCGATGGTAATAACACGATCACTGTACCATTAGTCGTTAATTAAGATGGACTTTATAAGTAAAATTGGGTGTGTTAGAAACAAAAATGTTAATAGTAAGCAGATAAGGTCCAATAATGGAAAATACCCAAAGTAAAAGAGGATGCTTTTGTCTGAATTTGTGCCAGGTTTTGAAGTTAAAATAAATGCAAAAGTAGTTTACAAAGAAGGAGGGGAACTTATTAGTAAGAATGGGGTGCGGTATACAATTGAAATATGCATAGAAAAGAGTTCAATTGTTGGGAATACATAATTTCCAATGAAAAATCTTCCTAAGTATATTCCAAAAAGCAAAGAAATAAAATGTATTGAACTTATTAATTTGGGCTATATATCCCAGCACTTGGGAAAACACTACTTATTCTACGAAGTAAATATTGTAGAGACTGGGCATCAAGCTGAAAGAAAGTACAGCAAAGGGACGAAAGCACGTCACAAAGACCCTTAAGTTATGCCTAAAGTGCACAGCAGGAGGTGAGCTGATAGCACTAACACATACAGGGCAAAGAAACAGAGGGAAATAGTCAGAAATACTACCTTTTATTATAGTATAAATGGATGAGCACGTTCATGGATGGAAAACGGGCTGCCAACGCAAGAGTCCGTGTCCAGCACACGGCTGGGCAATCTTACAAGCATGGATGGAATTGCGAGAAGAGAGACTGGATGTATATATGATTATTATTTAGTAACAGTGAAATTCAATAAAAATCTAATCTATGGCCTAAGAGGAATGAGTGAAAATGCGGATGTATATATAATTAGGACAGGTGAGTTTCACAAGGAGTAAGATAGCTTAATATAATTTGAGAGAAGACAACGAAATTTCACGATGGGTCGTAGTGAAGTGGAGAAGAGAAAAATAGAATAAAAACGTACGTAGCAGGGTGATGAAGTTGAGTAAGAAGAAAGATAAATCGAGTTACAGTTGCATGAATGATGAGATGGTTTGTGAAATAAAACAAAAGAGAAAATTAATAGAGTAATAAAAATAGGAGGAAAACAAGGAATTTAGTGAAAAGGGCCCTTTTTCATGTTAGTAGAGAAAGGTTAACGAAAAAAAATAATTCAAGGATATAAGATACAAATGGCGAGATCCAGAGTACAAATAATAATTATTTTAACTTTCACTAAAAGTTGAAGATAGTAGAGAAACACAGGTAAATAACACAGGAATAAAAATATTAACCATAAGTTTGAGAATGCTATTGGAAAGAAATGTTAATAAGTTTGAGAATGCTATTAGAAGAGAATGTTAATAAGTTTGAGAATGCTATTGGAAGATAATGTCGAGTTGAGTGAAGATCAATAAAAAAAAATGAAGACTGGAAAAACAAGAAGATGGCATTAATTAAAAGATGCTGAAGTAAAGTACATAGTAATAGCGTGAGTGTGTAACTGAACAGGGATTATAAGGTATGTCTGGAAGAGGAAATGGTTCGGAAATGATGAATGCGAGGAATAATTGCTCCACAGTATAATGGTAACGCTGGTGGATGTGTCTGTATTATAGGTGAATATCATTATTAGTATACTATGGATGATGGACGTTGGGATTATTACTGAGAAAGTAATATAGATAAGAGGTGTAATTAAAGGGAAGAACATTTTAGGTTTAAAGAAGAAAGCTAATGGGGCATGCATGGACCTAGAAAGGGTTTATGATAGCATTATTAAAGAAGTTACACGGAGAATGTTGAGGGTTTATGGTATGTAAATGAAGTTGTTGAGAGCAATTATAAATTTTCTTGGTGAAAGAAGAGAGTGGTATAATATGTAAATAGGATGATTGGTTCTGTATAAATTTTTGGATGTTATTTTTCCAAGACTATTCAAAATCTTTACGAATGATGCAGTGCAGACATTTAAGAGATTGGCAAGGGACAATATAAGCAGTTGTTAAGATCGATTCATATGCATGGAGTGTAGAACATCTAATGCCTTCAGATGAGCCATTACTATTTGTGGATGGTTAAAGGGATCTGAAAGATTTCCAAGAGAAGAAAAAGAGAAATATAGTGAGCAACAGTAATGACATATGGTAAAAGGAAACGAAAAAGATGGTGCAATGTTAAAACTGGATAATTCCTATTCATATTTCTGATTAAATATAAAAGCTGAGGGAAGAAGTAAGTCATAAAATATTTGAAACAACAGACATTCTGTTCAAGATTTAGAACCCTTGGAGTCCCAAAAGAAGACAAGGAGGAGGTGAATGTACAAGAAAATGGAAGAATGTCAAAACACCGAGATGACATGAACTGATTGTATATAACATGTGATGTAATTATAAATGAAAGGGTAAAAATGTGGGGATACATAGAGTATATAGCGAAAAAGTTATTATATGTGATTGGATAAAAAGGTGTTTTAATATTGATCAGTCAAGTGGAGAAAATGGAAGATGATATGTTGGCTAAGAGACCGCAGTCATCGTAATTAGTATGGAGAAAGATAGAAAACCCTAAATAGGACTGGATAAATAGTATGATATACGTATTAGAAAGTGTAGATTATTGTATATATTGTCTTACATATATGCACCCTTTATGTTTCATAAGTTTTGTATGTTACAGTCTTCATATACAAGACCTCTTTACATATCACCAGAAAGAACCTCCCAAAATCCATACAAGTACGTGTATGAAGGAGGTGAACGAACTATGTTGAGGGGGGGGGGGGAATAAATTGCTGATGAGTCTTCTGCATAGTCTTAAAAATGGGCTCAGTTATGTCAGTGTTCTGCAATTGGTCTTAACACCGCTACAGTATTCAGTGTAAGATGGCAGACATGTCCATTATATTTTTCCTCTACGGAGCCACCCGTTATAAGTGGGCATGGATTAACAATGCAAACAACTTATGTTTTATTTATATGCGAGTCTTGTGTGATGGTTCACCAACATTTAGATACTGTGAAGCATATATGTATACTTGAGAAGAAAATACTTGGCCCATTGTTCAAATTCAGATAATAGTTTTGCTGTCTGAAACAGCCAGCTTATTGTATGTTACTTTGAGAATCCGGTTTTCTGCCTACCTAGTGGATGTTTCACTGACTTTCTTCCTACAAATGCCAATAAAAGGAATCCCACTCCAGCTGGTTTTTTTTTTTTTTAGCAATGTAAAAATATATTTAATCGGTTTCGATACGAATTAGAGAGTTCTTACACAATTTGATGTAAAAAATATTGAAACAAATTATGGAAACACTAGATACTGTACTAAAAAAAGTAGATCACCTTAGACAATTATTTTTTATTTATTCACAATTATTCTGGTTCTACTTGCACCTACGCAAGGAACGAGCGTTTTGTTGTGTTTCACTGGCCCCTTAAAAACTTTTCTTTTTAAATGTTCATGGAAAACAATTTCATCACCCAAATATGGAACATCAATTGAATTTTCTAACATATATTCATGTTTTTCTAAACATGTTACCAAAGGAAAACTTGATGTATGAAAATGATCTACTTTTTCTATAATAGCTGCTAGCATATAAAGTTTCATTAAAAAACAAAGTCTGAGAGCGAACTAACATTACACCTTTGAGTTTCCTTGAAATATGAGGGTTCGTAAAACTTTGTCTTCAAAGTCATTGGCTCATTTTATCAAGAAATTAATTGACCTATTCGTAACAGAGTGTTGTACTCAGTTCGCAGTGGACATATCTCTCTCTCTCTCTCTCTCTCTCTCTCTCTCTCTCTCTCTCTCTCTCGTAAAGATTTTAGGATTTACATAAAGTATACATTCTTAAAAGAAAATCGTCACATTATAAATCTAAAAACACCCCAAATACATAGACAAACACATACATATATACACACATATATATATATATATATATATATATATATATATATATATATATATATATATATATATATATATATATATATAGTGTGTGTGTGTGTGTATGTATAATACTATGAAAAAATACTTTTCCTAAACTTCATGGAACGCCAGGAATAAGTATAATTCTCTTAGAATAAAGATGTACTTAAACATTAAACACCAAAGAAAACCGTAGTATACACTAGTCTAATTTCCTCTTCTTTTCTTTTCCGGAAATACGGCCTTCTATCTATTCTAAAAAACTATGGTGTTTAGATGCACGAAGTCTCAACATCGTATGCATTCTTTTTGCAAAGTAAAAGTATTTTCCCTTTGTTTGAAAGTCCCTGTGCCATCTGCAGGCACAACTATGATCAAATGGCGACTTGGTTCTATTACCGTTTGTAGTTTAGGAGGAGTAAGGAGAGGAGAAAGGAGGTGGGAGACATTAGATGTAGGAGGTGAAAATGTTGAGGAAAGGAGGAGTACATTCTTTTTGCAAAGTAAAAAGTTATTTCCCTTTGAAAGTCCCTGTGCCATCTGCAGGCACAACTATGATCAAATGGCGACTTGGTTCTATTACCGTTTGTAGTTTAGGAGGAGTAAGGAGAGGAGAAAGGAGGTGGGAGACATTAGATGTAGGAGGTGAAAATGTTGAGGAAAGGAGGAGTACATTCTTTTTGCAAAGTAAAAAGTTATTTCCCTTTGAAAGTCCCTGTGCCATCTGCAGGCACAACTATGATCAAATGGCGACTTGGTTATATTACCGTTTGTAGTTTAGGAGGAGTAAGGAGAGGAGAAAGGAGGTGGGAGACATTAGATGTAGGAGGTGAAAATGTTGAGGAAAGGAGGAGTACATTCTTTTTGCAAAGTAAAAAGTTATTTCCCTTTGAAAGTCCCTGCGCCATCTGCAGGCACAACTATGTTCAAATGGCGACTTGGTTATATTACCGTTTGTACTTTAAGAGGAGTAAGGAGAGGAGAAAGGAGGTGGGAGACATTAGATGTAGGAGGTGAAAATGTTGAGGACAGGAGGAGTAGGACTGTCAAGAAAAATGCTGAATACATTTAATTGATACTTGGAATAACTATTTTGTGAAATCTTGATAAAAATTCTATACTAAATTATAATAGATTAGTTGAAAATACCTGATACTCTCTAATTATATCCAATATCTGTTATGTTTAATTCAAGTAAAATAACCTTGTATAAAAAAAAAGTTGAGGAAGATAAGGATAGAAAGGATATGGAAGAGAGTAACGAATGTCCATGTCGAGGGGAGAGCAAATAAAGATTAGAATGAGTTGGAAAAATGGAAGACAGGAATGATAGGGAAGAAAAGAGATGGGACATGGAGATAGGGGCATGAGGAAAGAAAAAAAAGCAAGGGGTGACAAGGAAGTGTTGAAAGTAGGAAGTAAAAAAGAGAAACGATCTAGAGGGTTATGGGGTCCTTGGACTGGCCAGACACTACTACATTGGATCCTTCTTTCTGGTTGCGGTTCACTTTCACTTTGCCTACACATAAACCGAATAGTCTGGTCTATTCTTTACAGATTCTCATCTCTCCTCATACACCTGACAACACTGAGATTACCAAACAATTCTTCTTCACCCAAGGGGTTAACCACTGCACTGTAATTGTTCAATGGCTACTTTCCTCTTGTTTTGTCAAGTTTTTATATTTTATATATAAAATATTCATTTTAATGTTGTTACTGATCTTAAAATATTTCATTTTTCCTTGTTTCCTTTTCACAATGGGCAATTTTCCTTGTTGGGGCCACTGGGCTTATAGCATCCTGCTTTTCTAACTAGGGTTGTAGCTTAGCAAGTAATAATAATAATAATAATAATAATAATAATAATAATAATAATAATAATAATAATAATAATAATAACTTGGAACACAGAAAATGAATGGAATGAAATACAGCATTCTTTTCGCAACTTAGAATCAGCCGGTGTCAACTATTGCTTACTTTTACCCAAAAGTTGCAAACTTCTTGGAAGAGACTAAAATGCAGGTTAGCTTCTGTGAAACTTTGGCAATATGCAAATCGCGATTCTTTACCATGCATGTGTTCATGAAATGCACATCTGGATTCTCTCTCTCTCTCTCTCTCTCTCTCTCTCTCTCTCTCTCTCTCTCTCTCTCTCTCTCTCTCTCTCTCTCTCTCTCTCTCAGAGAGTCAAAGTTATGAGATTCGATTTGGATGTCTTCCCGAAGACTTTTCTATATAATAACTTCAAACATTTTTTGGCCTGATTAATTTCAAGCGTAACCATTCTAATGTTCGATGATATATATATATATATATATATATATATATATATTTATATATATACATATATATATATATATATCTATATATATATATATATATATATATATATATATATATGTATATATATATATATATATATATATATATATATATATATATATATATATATATACGTTTTTAGACATAAGCCCGGGGTCGCACCTCTTTTTAATTGTGAACTTTGACACTCCTAGCTGATAAGAACTCCCACCTTCTTATAGTAAAAGCCTTCTGCAAAAGTATATTAAAGCGAAAATCTCAAAAGAAAAACACCAGTATTACCAAAGGATATTTCACTTATTGAATTATCCCAAAAGTCAGTCTAATGTGAATCAGAATGATACTATTTTACGCGGTATTGGTTGTATTGCTCCTCCACCATACTAATGATACAGACTCGAAAGCTTCCTGTCCTAAAATCATTGAATCCAACAACCTCGTCATAAACTACCACAATAGCAATGAATCTATGAACAATTTCATACTATTTTCATAGATATTCAAATATTATTATTATTATTATTATTATTATTATTATTACCATAAGCTAAGCTACAATCATAGTTGGAAAAGCAGGATGTTATAAGCCTAAAGACTCCACCAGGGAAAAACAGCCCAGTGAGCAAAGGAATAAAGGTAATAAATAAACTACAATAGAGGTAATGAAAAATCAAATTAAATATCTTAAGAACAGTAACATTAAATTAGATCTTTCACATATAAACTATAAAAACTTAAAAAAAATAAAACCAAGAGGAAGAGAAATAAGGTAGAATAGTGTCCCCGAGTGTTACCCTCAAACACAGAACAATGAATGCAATAAAAGCAAATCTACACCATTGATACGTCCATCTTCCATCCAGGAGAGACTGACCAGAGTCACAATTCCTCTCTGTAACCTGTCGTTATGGATGTTGTAATGGGTTGGAAGTAAGACAAGTTCATTACACTGGGGATCTCTAGAAACACGAAAGTTGTCACCCTTCCGCTGACTGTTAAACTCAGAAATTTATATTTCCTGATATACCTCTACTGTAGAAACCCTTTTATATAAACAAATACAATTCATGAAAGTTTCATTATTAGAACCACTTCATGAACTCATATTGACATAACAAACATTAAATGACAAACACATGGTCTCAATGACATGAAGTAAATATTGGGTTAAGGACTATTAAACATTTTTACGTAAAAGACCAGCGTTTGTTAGAACATATAAGCGGGAAAGTTCATTGTAAAATTGACTACTGTATGGTTTGTTGTTTAATAACAGTAGTTGAGAGACTACCACTTGAGAGTTATGGCGTCTTTTGACTGGCCAGACAGTACTACATTGGATCCTTCTCTCTCGTTACGGTTCATTTTCCCTTTGCCTACACATACACCGAATAGTCTGGCCTATTCTTTACATATTCTCCCTCCTCATACACCTGATAACACTGAGGTTACCTAACAATTCTTCTTCACTCAAAGGATTACTGCACTGTAATTGTTCAGTGGCCACTTTCCTCTTGTAAAGGGTAGAAGAGACTCTTTAGCTATGGTAAGCAGCTCTTCTAAGAGAAGGACACTCCTATATCAAACCATTGTTCTATAGTCTTGGGTAGTGTCATAGCCTCTATACCATGGTCTTCCACTGTCATGGGTTAGAGTTCTCTTGCTTGAGGGTACACTCGGGCACACTAATCTATTTAATTTCTCTACCTCTTGTTTTGTTAATATATAGTTTATATAGGCGATATTTATTTTGATGTTGTTACTCTTCTTAAAATATTTTATTTTTTATTTTTTCCTTTCCTCACTGGGCTATTTTCCCTGTTGGAGCCCCTGGGCTTATAGCATCCTGCTTTTCCAATTAGGGTTGTAGCTTAGCAACTAATAATAATAACAATGCAGTGAGCGATGCCATAAGACAAAAGGCATGAGGTGTAAGCCCAAAGTTGTTGGATATTAAATAGTTATGAATGGAGTGCGGAATGGCAGATATTGATAATATAT
>NC_090747.1:87555328-87565328 GCF_036898095.1 Palaemon carinicauda
ACCCCAATTTCGTTACATCTCTTCCCTACACTTAATTTCTACTTTGCCCTTCCACCGAAAAAAAAATTGATCTTTCCTCCACCTTCAATCCATCCTTTCCTAATCCTTTCCTTTAAGCCGCTTCTCCCTTTCCTTTTCCTCCCGCTGGTGCCCTTCCCACAAAGACACATTACTATTCCATTTGCGTGGTGGAGATGAGCGTCTGTGGTTGGGCAAATCCTTGATATATGGTGGGATCAGTGACGCCCTTCTTTATGACAGCCACGCGAGAGAGAGAGAGAGACTCGAGGCGAGACTATCACCAACCACGACCACAGCGACGACAACAACAACGAGAGCAGCCAGGACAAAATTGACAACAAAAAACTCCGACTGCGACAACGATGCTAATATGCCCAGGACGATAACGGCTCTGTAAGACCACATTCCTATACGGCTTCTATTTCCTCCGCCTCTTGTGACTGTAAAGGAGGATGTGAGCAAAAGAGGGTAAAGAACAAAGAGAAGTGTCAACGCAGTTTGGCTGATAGCAATTGTAGGAAAGGACACAGAAGATTTAAATATAAGGTAAAAAGGATGATAAGCAAGAGGATGACAATTGCAGGGAAGTAAACAGATGATTTAAATATAAGGTTCAAAGAAAGATGAGCAAGAGGGATAACAATTGCATGGAAGGACACAGAAGATTTAAATATAAGGTACAAAGGATGATAAGCCCGAGGGATGACAATTGCAAGGAAGTAAACAGATGATTTAAATATAAGGTTCAAAGGAAGATAAGCAGGAGGGATAACAATTGCAGGGAAAGACACAGTAGATTCAAATATAGGGTACAAAAGAGGATAAGCAAGAAGGATAACAACTGCAGGGAAGGACACAGAAGATTTAAATATAAGGTACAAAGTAAGATAAGCAAGAAGGATAACAATTGCAGGAAAGGACACAGAAGACTTGCATATAAGGTACAATGGAAGACAAGCAGGAGGGATAACAATTGCAGAGAAAGACAGAGAAGATTTAAATATAACGTACAAAGGAAGAGAAGAAATAGGGATAACAATTGCAGGGAAGGACACGGAAGATTTAAATATAAGGTACAATGGAAGATAAGCAGGAGGGATAACAATTGCAGGGAAAGACACGGAAGATTTAAATACAAGGTACAAAAGAGGATAAGCAAGAGGGATAACAATTGCAGGAAAGGACACAGAAAACTTGAATATAAGGTACAATGGAAGATAAGCAGGAGGGATAACAATTGCAGGGAAAGACACAGAAGATTTAAATATAGGGTACAAAAGAGGATAAGCAAAAGGGATAACAATTGCAGGGAAGGACACAGAAGACTTGAATATAAGGTACAATGGAGGTTAAGCAGGAGGGATAACAATTGCAGGGAAAGACACAGACGATTTAAAAATAACGTACAAAGGAAGATAAGCAAGGAGGATAACAATTGCAGGGAAAGACACGGAAGATTTAAATACAAGGTACAAAGGAAGATGAGCAAGAGGGATAACAATTGCAGGGAGGGACACAGAAGATTTAAATAGAAGGTACAAAGGAAGATAAGCAAGAAGGATAACAATGGCAAGGAAAGACACAGAAGATTTAAATACAAGGTACAAAGGAATATGAGCAAGAGGGATAACAATTGCAGGAAAGGACACAGAAGACTTGAATATAAGGTACAATGGAAGATAAGCAGGAGGGATAACAATTGCAGGGAAAGACAGAGAAGATTTAAATATAAGGTACAAAGGAACATAAGCAGGAGGGATAACAATTGCAGGGAAAGACAGAGAAGATTTAAATATAAGGTACAAAGGAACATAAGCAGGAGGGATAACAATTGCAGGGAAAGACACAGAAGATTTAAATATAACGTACAAATGAAGATAGCAGGAGGGATAACAATTGCAGGGAAAGACACAGAAGATTTAAATATAAGATACAATGGAAGATAAGCAGGAGGGATATCAATTGCAGGGAAAGACACAGAAGATTTAAAAATAACGTACAAATGAAGATAAGCAAGGAGGATAACAATTGCAGGGAAAGACACAGATGATTTAAATATAAGGTACAAAGGAACATAACCAGGTGGGATAACAATTGCAGGGAAAGACACGGAATTAAATATAAGGTACAAGGGAATATAAGCAAGAGGGATAACAATTGCAGGGAAGGACTCAAGATTTAAATATAAGATACAATGGAAGATAAGCAAGAGGGATAACAATTCCAGGGAAGGACACATGATTTAAATATAATGTGCAATGGAAGATAAGCATGAGGGATAACAATTGTAGAGAAGTACACATAAAATTTAAATATAAGTTAAAAGGAAGATTAGCAGGATGAATAGGATAAAGGGACAGATGCTTCTGAACAGAATGAAGCAACGTACAAAAGATGGACGCTATAGAAAATGAGGAAAGGAAATAGATGGGGGAAATGAAAAAGACAGGGGGAGAAATTAAATTGCGAGAGAAAGGAAGGAAGAACATTATAATGAGAAGCAGCAGTAAGAGAGAGATGGCTCAGAAAGAGCAGGATAAGGAGCAGAAGAGAAAAATGAGGGGGAAAGTTGATTGCAGGGATAGGAAGAAAAAGTAAGAGAAAATTCAAAGCTCAGAAGGCGTAGAGGGAGCGACTGAGAAATGACTCAATAAAAGGTGGATAAGCAGAGATGAGAGTGAGTGATAGTGGAAAATAAGGAAGAAAAATAAATGGAAGGATAGACATGAGGAAGAAAAAAACTAAGGGGTGAGGGAAATGAAAAAGAGAGATGAAGACGTATAACAAGAAAAAGGAGAAAGAGGACTAAACGGAGATACATGGCAGAGGAAAGAATAATAGCAGGAATTGTGTTGAAATAAAAAGAGAAGTGAAAGAGAAGGTTTAAAAAAGAAAATATTATTAGGAAAAGTACAATTATAGGAAGGTGAGCAGAGAAGGGGGAGAAATGCAGTTAAATTTGAGATATCAATAAAGGCTGGACGAATGAATGGAACAAGTCAAAGTCGTAAAAGCAGACAAGATAAAAAATAAATTCTCTCGATAAGTAAGGACACCATGGCATCCTGATAAACAAGGTCATTGACGCCAATACCGCTTATTATAAATAAAGAATAAAAGCATATTCAATTAAAATCATAGATCAATGATTTAATTATATAAGTTAAATGTATTTCAGAAGACCTGTTTTTTAAATAAATTTAAAAAATACCGCTAGCATAGTACTACACAAAATGTCCAAGAATCTTTGCAGGGATGAACCTGCCATCCTCACCTCGAGCCTCAAAAAGATATCTATTTCTTTCGGTACTATAGGAGAGTGATATTATCTCAATAAAATGATTTATCAGAATGCGGATATAACATACCCACTCTTACAGAATACGACATTTCATAAAAAATTCAAAGAAAAAAATCTCTTTCAAAAACTAAACTAGTTGAGCGTATCCTACAAACCATATTAGGGTCAAAGGTCACAAAAAAAAAAAAAACAATGAAATTCGTAATCAGGATATTTTTGGTATAAACACGAGACAAAACACGAACAACAAAAGTATAATTACATTAGATATGAATCAGTTGGGACTAAAGCGAGAGGTTTACATCAGATTAATGATCTGTGAGAGAGAGAGAGAGAGAGAGAGAGAGAGAGAGAGAGAGAGAGAGAGAGAGAGAGAAATTAAAGAAACTCAGACTATAGTTTAATAATTTCATTTCAAGCGTGTTCATAAATGAATACAGTATATATAAATATACATATGTATACCTACACACATATAAGTATATATATATATATATATATATATATATATATATATATATATATATATATATAAATGTACATATATATATGTGTGTATACATGTATATATATGTATATATAAACATATAAATGTGTTTAAATATATATATATATATATATATATATATATATATATATATATATATATATATATATATATATATATATATATATATATATATATATATACTGTATATATATATGGTGAATTTTGCACATTTAGACGTGTTTTTCATATTCAAATAAGCCATATATAGTTTTGATACACGAATGTCTGGGTTCTCTTAACGACCTCCCGATCAGAGCCCCAGGCGAAATCACACAAAGACAAGAGCTTGTGACCGTCCGGGAATCGAACCCTGGTCCGGCAATCTTGTATAGACAGTGACTACCACTTGGCCAAGTAGTAGTCACTGTCTATACAAGCTTGCCGGACCAGGGTTCGATTTCCGGACGGTCACAAGCTCTCGTCTTTGTGTGATTTCGCCTGGGGCTCTGATCCCGAGGTCGTTAAAAGAACCCAGACATTAATGTATCAAAAATATATATGACTTATTTGGATATATATATATATATATATATATATATATATATACACACACACACGCATATATATACCTTACCAATTCACAAGGTGTAAAAAAGCAATAAAGCAATAAATAAAATGAGTAACCTGGTGAAAAGGAGCTGGTACTTAGATATACACTTGGTTAGTCTGCAAAAATCAAATGAAAAGAATAGCGGTCAAATGTCAGATCATAATAGCAAACAAATTAATGAAGTATATTTTATAACAATTACTAAGTTAAAAATAGAAATAATGACACGGTTAAATGTCAGATCATAAAAGAAATATTTTAATGAAGTATATTTTACAACAATCATCAACTCCAAAATAGAAATAATGAAACAGCATGCTTTAGTAAAACATTGCTATGAGAGCTACTACTAAACTGAGAGAGAGAGAGAGAGAGAGAGAGAGAGAGAGAGAGAGAGAGAGAGAATGTTATGCATGATACTTTACTCTTTTTCGTATAACGACCAACTTCTTTCAGCGCTTACTGGAAATTTACACCTTTCGGCTTTTAGGGAGTTCGCTATCGCAGTCGGTATCAATTTTCGCTTTGAAACTTTCTTACCAAAATATAGGGAGCCTTCTTCGAATATCTCTCTCTCTCTCTCTCTCTCTCTCTCTCTCTCTCTCTCTCTCTCTCAGTAAAAAGTACAAATCCAACTATCCTCGAATAATACAACACCAAGATGGTTTTAAGAAAGAAACGCCAAAAATACCAACCTCGACGAGATGTAAACCATATAATCATGACTATGATGCAATATACAGTGGCCTATATAGTGAAGTGAACTATAAGAATTGGCAAAAATTCTAAGTGTGAGAAAGGAAAGGGTTGGAAATGGCAACGCTGTCAATTAACGTATTAATTTGAAACATTTTGAAGGAGTACTTTACGATTCATTTGATATGTCAGCTATTTGTGAATGTAATTGACACATATGATGCATGCTCTCGCAAAATTAATCATATAATACACATAAAACACTGACCTAGGAGCAGATAAGTCTAAATATAGTTCAAAGTACTTACGCAGCGCATATACCATACCATTAAATTCATCTCACATATATCATAGATATGTAATTGAGTATTTTACCATATATTCATAAATGCACTAATATTATACATCAAATACCGGCCGATAGCAAGGCGATTTGGCCATGTTTGGTTAACACCTATAGTATATCTAATGAAAAAAAAAATGGAATTATGTACTGGGTATTATCCCGACTCATGTGGGTCGCGACCGGGAAACTAAAAATACCTATTCTAACGCAATTCTATAACTTAGAAGTACTTCACCATCTGAGGCCAACCAACCTAGGAAATGAAGTATATTTTTTTTTAGTTCTTCCTCCAGATTGTTGACTTCGACATGACACACACACAACACAATATAAAAGCATAACACACTCTCTCTCTCACACACACACACACACACACATGTGTGTGTATGTGTATAAATATAACACACATATATATAGTGTATATATGTGTATATATATATATATATATATATATATATATATATAATGTATATATATACGTACTGTATACAGTACATATATATATATATATATATATATATATATATATATATATATATATTACACAGATAATATATACATATATATACATATATATATATATATATATATAAATTATATATATATATATATGTATTATATAATATATTTATATATATACAGTATATATATATATATATTACACATATAATATATACATATATATATATATATATATATATATATGTGTGTGTGTGTCATATAATATATATAAATATTCATCATCACCACCAACATCAAAGAACGCTCGAATGTCTTTTAAGATGTGTTCCGCAATAGGAAGAGAAGCAAATTATTTAGCGAGGTTGAGAAAAACAAGACTGTAAGTAGCTAGAAGCGACGATGGCCTTTTTACTGAATGAAATTCATAGTCTTCTTTCCGAAAGAAAGAAAAAACTTGTAGCATTTGTTGGGTTTCTGTTGACACAATTTTTACGCTTCCTCATATCTCTTTTGTGGAGAGAGAGAGAGAGAGAGAGAGAGAGAGAGAGAGAGAGAGATTCCTATCTCCTTCAACAAAAAGCAATTTGTTCCTAAAAAAACTAGTTATAATGTTTCCTTGAGAAAAGCATGTACTTTAACCATTCACTCTTAAATCTATCATTCAAATACCCCAGTTGATTCTCTAAAGCATTAATTGACTTTCTATAAATCAATATAATTCATTTTGCTAAATTTTAAAAAATCTTATGAAGCTCTTATATAAACAATCTGCAAATGTCCTTAATTACTTCGGATGAACCAGATAATTGGATACACAAATTCTGTGAAATACTTCAATCAATTCTACAAACTTTGCTTAGTCAATATCCCATGTTTCGTTGTTGCTGTTGTTGTTGTTATTATTACTATTGGCCTTTTATGTAGCCAGCGGCTTCGGTGGTTAAACCGGGCTATACCATTTGCCGCTGTTATTGTGGCAGTTTTTCTTCAACACTGCTAGTCTCTTGTCAGAGTAAAGTTGTAATGCCCAAAGCCTTTGAAGCCAGTGAGTTTATTAGCGTGTTTCAAAAGCCTGGCCAAAACTCACAAATTTAAATTCTCTTTTTTTTCTTATTTCCGCCGAGAATTAATTAGATTTAATCAAACGGATTTCATTAAAGAAATTCAAAGGGAAACATTCTAATTGGATACGGTCGCCTATGTAATAGACGTTTGTTGAATGTCCCTGTCTTCAAGATTACTTTCCGGCTGAGTTATTGGCTTCTATAAATGGGCGAGGTAACATATATAGGATAGATTAGGGAACTACTGTATATTTTGATTACTGAAACTGGGAATTTTATTTTACAAGGTACATGTTTACACCATGATTTGAAAATCAAACTTGAAAATAAGAAACGATCACATAAACAAGTAGAGTTATAAATAATACAGAAGCAGCAGAAAAAGAAAAGTATTACTAAAGTATTGAAGAACCAGAAATATTTCTTTAAATTGGTTCGATCGCACAATGGCCTGACAAATAGCTTTGTAGATACGATTATGAGAAGTTGAAAGCGAAAGAAGCGAAAGTAACGGTGATTACAATATGTATGCGCGAGCGGAGAGAGAGAGAGAGAGGAGAGAGAGAGAGAGAGAGAGAGAGAGAGAGAGAGAGATTGTGTGTGTACTATATTACGTTCTATAAACATTTACATCCACAGTCTAGTGATTAATCATCTGAGCAGAATGGGGTATCACTAAACTAACTTGGGAAGGCCAGTTAGATTGAGAACCTAAAATAATGAATAAAGGAAACAGCAAGAAATCTGCATTCATTTATAACAGAATGAAAAATAATATAAGGGCAGAAATAAGATAATACGAAGGGTTGAAAGGGAGATATTTACTAGGATGTGTGGATGTGATACAACATTCCAACCAAAAGGAAAAGCTAGACACGTATATTTATAAGTGGATTGGACCTGTGGAGAAAATGTAATACAGTATATTTCTGATGTCTTTCTCGAAGGAGAAAACAAAAGTTAAGAAACTACTAGATAGTAAGGAGAGTCCTTTAGTTTGAGAAGCACGGATATATTTCCAATGAACAGTAGAATTAAGGGGTGTAGTGCACGTAAATGATGATTAATGTGCTGCTGCCGAGTCTTCTGCAAAGCGTGATTCTGTCTTTAAATGGTGAATATGGCATTACTTGTCAAGATTTACACACACATGTACATACATGCATACATACCTATATATATATATATATATATACATATATATATATATATATATATATACAGTATATGTGTGTATATACATACACACATCAATGCAACTGTTTCTAGCCCATAGCAGGTAAAAAGCCTCAGACATGTATACTGTATATGCATACATATTAAGGACTGAAATGTCAACATATATACTTATAATTCTAATTGTTGCAATACCAAAACAGATTTTTAGAAATATCCATGTTTATTTTCAAATGCAAAAAATACATATAAAACGTAATCAACAATATTTCAAATCTGCTCTGCTATTTATATTTTCAATCATTTCAAAATTTTTTCATAGAGCAAATGAGTTGTGAATTTACAACCACTTTATCACCGATAATGAAATAGCGCGTTTTAATAACCAGCAGCAATTATGTAACGATAATCTATATGATGTGATGTCATCGATGTTTGCAGGTCGTTTTTGTCTGGAAACATGCTACTATGAGTTCATAAAAAAGTCGAATTTAATCATAAACGAACACACACAAATATATATATATATATATATATATGTGTGTGTGTGTGTGTGTGTGTGTGTAGATTTTATTAAGTCTGTTCATGAGCATAGCAGGTGCAAAGTTAATGTTAGTGGATCTTGTCAAATTAATTTCCAGTGAACAGTGGAGTACTCCAAGGGAATGTGTTGTCACCTATGTTGTTTACCCTTCTTGTGTATTTAGTAATGCGTAGCACAGTTGGGGGTGGTGGAGAAGGATTTGTATGGAATGGTGATAGCGAATTAGCTAATCTAGAGTATGCTGATGATGCGGTCCGACTTAGCAGAACACTACAGAATTTGCAACTCTTGCTTACCAAAATGCATGAAATATCATATGAGATTGGGCTCAAGATAAATAGTTAAAAAATATCACCGTAAGGAGAAAGGATTAATGAGGTGGAATTACTTAAATATTTAGGAACCATGATCTCTGATACAGGGTCTTTTGAATTGGAGTTTGATGAAAGATTGAAAAAAGCAAATCAGACAATGTCTAGGTTAAGTGAAATTTGGAAATTAAATTGCCTGAAAATACATATAAAAATCAAGCTTTATATCATTTAGTGATATAGGTGTTAGTGTAAGGACATGAGTCGTGGTATGACAACAAAACAATATCCAAAAGATTTTTGTAGATTTCAGAACAAAGCTCTCAGAGAATATTAGGAGTTACCTGATAGTGAGGATTAGAAATTAAACTAAAAGAGAGATTACTTGAGTGCCAGATGTGGATAAGATGGGATAGAGGGAAATGGTTTGGGCATGCTCTTCGCACTCCCCAAGATAAAATAGTTCACCAAACGTTCATCTAGGCTCAACAATGCACTAGAAGAATTGGAAGATCCAGGGTCTACATGGGTGAGGACTATGAAGCGTGAAGTAAAAGATGATGAATGGAGAAGTATTGATTTAAAAGCACAAGATAGAGACGACTGGCGAAATCTAACAGAGACCCTTTGCGTCAATACGCGTAGAAGGAGACGATGATGATGATGATAATGATGATATATATATATATATATATATACATATATATATAATATATAATATATATATATATATATATATATATATATCCCTTTCTCAGTGGGTTTGCGTATCACCATGGTCAGCAAAGCTGTACCAGTCAGGATCACCCATACTAGGTTGGTTTGCTGTGACCGATCAGATGAAAATCTCCCACCATCACCAATCAGCAGTGGCCAGCGTGGTATGAAAACTGGTCAAACCACAGACACGAATTGCCATGTCTAATATTTATATCCTACAGAGAAGTAGAAACGTCTTGCATTTGTTATTTATATATGT
>NC_090747.1:87567828-87577828 GCF_036898095.1 Palaemon carinicauda
ATCCTCCTATCACCCAGAGCTTTCTTCACACCATCCATCCACCCAAACCTTGGCCTTCCTCTTGTACTTCTCCATCAACTCTTGCATTCATCACCTTCTTTAGCAGACAACCATTTTCCATTCTCTCAACATGGCCAAACCACCTCAACACATTCATATCCACTCTAGCCGCTAACTCATTTCTTACACCCGTTCTCTCCCTCACCACTTCGTTCCTAACCCTATCTACTCGAAATACACCAGCCATACTCCTTAGACACTTCATCTCAAACACATTCAATTTCTGTCTCTCCATCACTTTCATTCTCCACAACTCCAATCCATACATCACAGTTGGTACAATCACTTTCTCATATAGAACTCTCTTTACATTCATGCCCAACCCTCTATTTTTTACTACTCCCTTAACTGCCCCCAACACTTTGCAACCTTCATTCACTCTCTGACGTAAATCTGCTTCCACTCCACCATTTGCTGCAACAACAGACCCCAAGTACTTAAACTGATCCACCTCCTCAAGTAACTCTCCATTCAACTTGACATTCAACCTTGCACCACCTTCCCTTCTCGTACATCTCATAACCTTGCTCTTACCCACATTAACTCTCAACTTCCTTTTCTCACACACCCTTCCAAATTCTGTCACTAATCGTCCAAGCTTCTCTTCTGTGTCTGCACCCAGTACAGTATCATCCGCAAACAACAACTGATTTACCTCCCATTCATGGTCATTCTCGCCTACCAGTTTTAATCTTCGTCCAAGCACTCTCTCACCACTCCATCAACATACAAGTTAAACAACCACGGCGACATCACACATCCCTGTCTCAGGCCCACTCTCACCGGAAACCAATCACTCACTTCATTTCCTATTCTAACACATGCTTTACTACCTTTGTAGAAACTTTTCACTGTTTGCTACAACCTTCCACCAACTCCATATAACCTGATCACATTCCACATTGCTTCCCTATCAACTCTATCATATGCTATCTCCAGATCCATAAACGCAACATACACCTCCTTACCTTTTGCTAAATATTTCTCGCATATCTGCCTAACTATAAAAATCTGATTCATACAACCCCTACCTCTTCTAAAACCACCCTGTACTTCCAAGATTGCATTCTCTGTTTTATGTATATATATATATATATATACACACACACACACATATATATATATATATATATATAGCGGGTTAATCTACGACCAGGCAGATGTATTGAATGTGGCCGCGAATGTTGCGTCTATCAATGGAGCCACCAGCTTCTGTTGAAAGTGGCTTAATGTTGAATAAACTAATTTATACAAACACATACACATGTATGTGGGTATGTACATATATACATACATACATACATTGTATCTACGAAAAAAGGTGATATATTGATGAAATTCATTATGGGTTTGGAGAATGAGAATTAAAGGATAGTTTAGTGAAGAGTAGAATCTGTGATAGTCTAGCTTTTCAAAATAGGAAAGAGTAATTATACAAGAAAATTCAAATATACAATTAGATGAGAAAGAGCAAGGAAAAACAAAGTTTAATAGGAGTCTGTTGCTTTGCTTGGTTAGGTTTACAAAATATCAAAAGGGTGACTGTGCTAAATGTAAGGAAAGGTAACAAAGAAAGGTGTTTTATGGTATTAACGGAGATCCAGGAGTAAATGGAAAGGGAAAGTCTCATTGATATATGTTTGGAAAGAGCATGATTGTTGGAAGAGCATATTTAATTGATGAATACCGTTTGTTTTGGTATAAGGTATTTGAAAATAAGAGCATATTTAATTGATGAATACCGTTTGTTTTGGTATAGGGTATTTGAAAATATTAAGTTGATGGATGAAATGGTAAGATTTTCATTCAAAGCATAATATTAGACAAATATATGTTCAGGTTAAAGAAGTTGTGAAAAATATGATTTTAAATGCAACTAAGGCAAATGAGTTGATAAGAAGGATAAGTGATTTGCTAAAAGGAAAATGGATGAATTATAGACTAGGGTTGAAATACATGAGTGGAAGGATAAGTGCTGTTTGTAAACCTCCAGGTCATAAGACATTGGGGAATATTTATTAAACCTTTCATTTCCTCACCCCACCAACATTTTCATTCTCCCCTCATACCTTTAGACGCCCGTAAACACTCGCTGCCGCCCACACGACCTCATAATGGAATTAAAAGAACTCAACATTTACCCCTTTAACCTTATTTCTTCATCTTAATGTTGTTACTATTCTTAAATTATTTAATTTGTCCTTGTTTCCTTTTCTCACTGGGCTATTTGCCCGGTTGGGGTCCCTGCGCTTATAGCATCCTGCTTTTACAACTAGGGTTGTAGCTTGCTTGGCAAGTATTAATAATAATAATAATCCCAAAGTACATCATTTCCGCCTCCTAAGCTATCTTACATCCTTCTTATCTATTCCCTTATCTTATTTACATTCATAAACACATTTCCCCACTTTTAACTAACTCACGTCAATCTTAACATTTACCTCTTATTTCTACAATATAATGATCATATGTAACGCCAAGTCAAGCCACTTCTCTTCTCACCTTCACATCCATAAACTTGGTCTTTCATCTACAATACACCAACATAAAATCTAACAGAATATTTCCCCCAGATTCCTCACTTCCTTGACACCTAATTCTGCCCTCAAATCTCTTAGAACAAACACTAATACATCACGTTCCCAAAGATCAGAAAGGCAAGTTTATAAATTTATAAAAATACATCATTAATTTACACAGGCTTCATTTATATTCCCTAATAGTTTAATATGCTTTGTGAACTTCCATGGATGAAAGCCGAAAGGCAATTCAATTTTTGGGGGGTGGGATTGAATTAGAGTTGACGGATTTACCGCTCAGCGTAGGAATGCAGCCACACTATTCTATTTCTACTTACTCGTCGTAAAAGGTCATTGGCATTGGACACATTGACTCAATTCAATTACTCTATCAAGGCAAGGAATTGAATAAGATGGTAATAAGACCTTGGGTGTTTTACATAATCATTGCAGTCTGTTTCATTATTTGCAATTTTCCTGTGAGATTTTCACTAGTCCTCTCAGGAAATCTGCAAAAAATCTACGAGAGAGAGAGAGAGAGAGAGAGAGAGAGAGAGAGAGAGACCAACACATCGCTTAGGAATAGTAATTTCCAAGGTAATCAATCACTGAGAAAATAGGAATCCCACTAGCGGGGCATTAGATAAGATTTAAATGGCCGTTCTCTATCAAAGAGAATCCTCCGTATATAAAGTGCTTATGGCTTTTCCTTTGTATTATGATATAGGAGTATGTGCGCTTCCACGAGTAATCTCATCACGAAAGGATTCTGGCTTTAGAGCTTTAAAGATAAATTTATATCACGAATAAACGTGAATGATGGAAGTGATAGTGAATATGGCTAAAAATTATACCCTGGAAAAATTTACTCTTCTTTTAATGTCATCAATGGGCATATGGGATATTATAGACATGTAATGTTTATAAGCCATATTCCATGAAATTATAACTGGGCTGCAAAACGCCCGACTTCAAAGTCTCATGGAAGCAAATTACGTTTTTGTAAAGATCTGCAAATTATGGAGACTTTGAATCGAAGATTAAACCTATTTCAAACGTTATAAGATGAAAGAAATAGTGATTGATGTCTTTCTGTATTCTAAATTTACTGGTTCTTTAAGCAAAACTTTTTCTGCATATACAGTATATATACATATACATATATATATATATATATATATATATATATATATATATATATATATATATAATATATATATATATATATATATATCTATATATATATATATATATATACATATATATATGTATATATATTATATATATATACATATATATATGTATATATATATTCATAAATATATATATATATATATATATATATATATATATATATTATATATCCATATATATATATTTATAAATATATATATATATATATATATATATATATATATATATATTATAAATATACATACATACATACATACATACATACATACATACATATATATATATATATATATATATACATATATATATATATATATATATATATATATATATATATATAATTACAGCAACGAAAGTTAGATTAACTTCATCTTGTAAGAGGCATCACTGGACTCACAATGAAATAAAAAAAAAAAAAAATTCCATTGAACTTAAGTGCTAACTGCCCTTTAAGATTCACCAGGTAAGACCACTGTCTTGTGTATTTTCCACCCTTCCAGCTGTCTAGGGACTTCAAAAACCATACACGTAACCGGCAACTGAATGTTTTAATAAAAACTGCTAAGATTTGTCAGGAATTAGCATCCGTGTTTACATACTCCTTCAAGTTTTCAATAAAGCGATTATATTCATGGTATTCTTTCCAATCTTTCGATACTTATTTCCTGCAATACATAATTGTATATAACAACTTCAACATCACATAAAAAGACAATATAAATTGTTTCTGAATATTCCACCCATTGTTACTGACTATGATCCTATCCCCCAAGCTCGAGAGTTCCTAATAGTCTTCATTCTTACTTATATCTGGTCCAACCCACTTACAGTAATTCGAAATTCTTGATTCTTGCATATAGTTATCAAAGATTGTTTAATTAGCATGAAAACTTATCTTTAATCCTTTCTCAATCTTTCTAATCTCCTAATCCTTTTCTAAATCTTTCTTTCTTCCTAATAATTGAAATTTTCGTTTTGTGCATCGCCATTTTCCTATCATTTATCATTTCCAATAACGCAGTATATGTATATCGCAAATAAAGTAGAAAATTTAACCATATAGGGCATTTCTGACTTGCTTAATATTCGTAGCATCAATTAGTTGAATTACTATTTTCCACAATGTCTATCGTCTCTATTTTGTTTCCGTTTTCAACTAGCCGTAGGTTTTAATCGGAATTGCTCTTCTGCAATATCTTTCTGGTCTTGTCTTATATAAACTCTATTCCTTATTCAATACTTTTTCTATAAACTTCCTTTTTTTGGAATACTTTCTCCCAATAACCGTATTATCTTCTCCAGTCTCCAAGTTAACAGATTTAAACTTATCGAACTTGTAAAATCCAATTATCCTGTAAATTCCTCTTTGCAATTCTGAATCTAACATTGCTTGTTATTCTTATCTCCAGAGATTTATCTTCGACCAGTTCTGTATATGTTTTAATTTCCCCAACATTCATATGGTTTCTTCCTAAAATAGAAGAAGGGGAGACTGTCTGAAAGTGCTCAAGCGTGGCAAATGAATACCAAGCTTTGCAAAGATATATTTTATTTATTACGATACTCTTCATTTGAAGTCCTGAACAACTCGCAAACAGTTCTGTTAGTTCTTTCAATTTGACAATTCCCCTACCAGTGATCAGGGGATGTTCGTGATTTTGTGACAATGAATCTATTACGTACATTCTTAATCAAACTAATCTCAAAGTTCTGCCCTTGGTAGTCGAGAACTGTTAGTGACTCCATATCTGATATTTTCTCAATAAAAAAGAGAAAAAAAAAATCCCATCCATTTTTCCTTTCTGATGTATAGTTGGGAAAGTCCAAATTTATTTGCAGCTTAAAGAGTTATTTATCTGAAATTAAACATTTCTACTGAATAGAAATTCCAATGACCTATTAATTTATATGGCCCCATCACGATTCTTATTCTCTTGAACACCATATCGAGATCCCGTGATGGCATATAGCAGGCTGAATTTAAAATACCCACCAATCCTAATAACTGTATGCTCGTAGGGTGTTTTCTCTTTTGTCGTACTCCCTTTGACCATGTTACTAATGATGACCGTGTTAACAAACTCAAACATTTGGGAGTAGGTGGGTCGTTTCTTAACATCATTATTGAATTTTTAAGTAATAGATTGCAAAGAGTTGCTGTTGATGGGCACCATAGTAAGTACAACAATTTGATATCTGGTGTTCCTCAGGGTGTGTTCTTGGCTCACTACTTTTCAAACTATATACACATGACATGTGGTTTGGCCTAGAAAACAAGCTCGTTGCACAAGCAGATGATGTTACTCTCTTTGCATCAATTACATCTCCCGAATGTAGATCTGGGGTTGCTGAATCACTTAATAGATATATAGCTAAAATTAGAGCATGGTGCAAGTTATGGGGCATGAAGTTGAACCCTAACAAAATTCAAAGTATGATTCTTTGTAGGTCGAGGACAGTGGCTCCTCAACATTCAGATCTTATAGTTGCTTTAACTATATACAACTCGTTTAAAATTCTAGTTGTGATTCTTAATTGCAAATCTACTTTTGAGAAAAATATTTTGTCAGTTTCTTCTTCAATTGCACAAAATTAGCTTAATTGTGAAAGTGTTTTAAGATTTTCTGTAATCAATGTTTCAATTTTATCTTTCTACTTTGTTTCGAGTATTGTTATCCTTTCTGGTCTTTAGCTGCTGACTCTCATCTTAATTTGTTGGACAAAAACTTGCGTTATAATAAATTTCATATCACTGATTTTGATATCAATCTCTAGCGCCCGTCGTTCAGTTACTTCGTGATACATGTTACATATGATTTTTCATAATTCTGACCATCCTTTGCAATTGCATCTTTCCAAACTGTACCATCTTGTACGAAGTACTAGATGTGCAGTTAATTCTAACAGTCTTGCCTTCACCATAAGGCTCAACAGCACACATTATTCATGAAGTTTAATTCCAGTTGTGACCAGACTGTAGAGTGTAGAATGATTTTCTTAATCAGGCAGTTGAATCTGTGTAACTTCAGAAATTCAAACTTGCAGCGAATGTTTTATGTTCTTCACATTTTATATATGACAAATCTATTTTAACGATGTTACTGATCTCAACACATTTTATGATATTTTTTATTATTTATCACATATTCTATTTATTTCTTTTCCTCACTGGGCTATTATTCCCTGTTGGAACCTCCTTTTCCTACTAAGTTTGTATCTAACCTAGTAATAATAATAATAATAATTAAGATAAAAAATCTAATAAAAACAGCGGTTTTTACTGCACATCAAGCTCGTAGGTCAAGCAGAATATCTAATTCATATGTATTATTTTAAAACTCATCCCTCTCAACTCAGAGTTTATTGTTATTTACGCAAACCTTTGGATTTTCTTCCTATAAACAATAAAGTCCAGTTTATTTACTGGATCTCAAATATTTGAATCCTCCCCCTAAATCCATCTCTTCAATATCAGTTCAATAAAAATCTGTCTGGTTATTTGTACCTCTAACCTTCCAACATAATTCGTGAGCTTTAAAGAAACAACTAATTCTAAACTGCACGATTGTTATTTTCTAGTGCTACAATCTTTCACATTTCTTTCGCGAATGATACAAATATTTCGTGAAAATATAACTGGATGCATCTTAAATTAAATTGTGATATTTCAGCATTCGAACTATCATAGTTCCCCTATTCTCAAGAACAAAAATCCGGGCCAAAATTCTACTTCACTATAGTGTGTCAGTTATTCCCTTCATTAAGGAATGCAAATCTGATTTGGCATCATGTACCCATATTTTTTCTTTCTCTTTTATTTCCTCAGACTGACAAAATTCACTCTCTATCCACGATCTTCATTTTCAAAAACAAATCGACTGCCATTTATGACACTTTCACAATTACATCCCATTTCATAAACCAGGCCAAAGGAGATGCTCAGACAGGCTATTGCCTGGTCGATTCTATCCTATCACTTCTGTCCATATGAAGAAAGCTACATTATTACTTTAATCAACACGTAAAATATTCATGTAAAAAGCTTTTGAATTTTCTATTCCTAGCATATCCTTTCTCTAACGGCGCCGATGACCTTTGATGCCGTCACGCATGCTGATTGATTTAACATTCAATTGTCATTAGCTGGACGTTTCCGGATACGCCTTTCTACAAGTTGAAACAAAACTTTTATCCGAATTCTCAAAATTAGTAAACTTAGGCCAAATTACAACATCGATCACTTCATACAATTTACTTTTCTGTACATTTTTTTTTTTCGAAAATTACCAAAATATACGTTTCATTCTCAGCTTTCTAAGTAGAAACATTACACACAAAAATAATAGATTTTTATTAATGTGTCAAAGAATAAGAAATATCAAAAATATTTTTTTCAACAGGTCCAAGAAGTGTTGAGTTATTAACTAGCACTAGAGACTTCTTTTTATCTAAAGTTGTTAAATAAAATGCAAGGGGGGGACAATATATACAAGACAGTGATACAGAGAAATGATCCTGTAGGAATGAAGTGTTTTTCATATTGTACAACAGTATAAGAAAGCGTTATTCATTCTCTTCCAAGTATGTAAGCAACACGAATTTATACAATGTAGTTATAATGAAAAAAAAAGTTGCAATTTTTAATACTTCACCATTTAAATACAGTAAAGTACTGTAAAAGAATTCCCACCAATGAGACTAAGCATATCAGAAAAAACAACAAAAACTTCAGTCCGATTAAGTAAGAATAGGTGATTGAAAATGTCTGATTTTTATCAAGTATGCCAATCCAAATAATCAACGTTCCAGGTATACCTGATTAATCTCAAGGCTTCAGTGTTGAACAACAGATGTTATACCAATTCAAATAACACGAGCCTTCTCCATAACAAATGAAAATCCATAATTCAAACTTTCCCATCTTGGATAATAAATTCATTACAGAAAATTCCCAAATGCCATTTTACTCACCGAAGAAAGCGCTAAGATCTACAGCTTTAATGGTTCTGACATTTAAAAAGGGTTGTTTGCGTATATATATATTTCTTGTTTATTTCTTATCGATTTTTACTTTGTATTTCACTATTATTTATTTGTTTATTTTTTACCATTTGACATTTTTATCGTTACGTATATTTCACCCTCTTTAACAAGAGATCGTTATATTTTTTTATAATATTGCACATTAGCATCTTATCATTCTGAGAATGAAAAAACCTTTACTATCAAATTCTTTATTATTTCTTTGTTCCATGTAAATATGTTAATAATTAATGATAGGGAGCAAAATTTAACATAGCATTCATTGCTTAAATAAACTAAAATAGTTACTTAGGTTCCCAAGGAATTTAAGAGCTTGCACATCGAACTGTCTATAAAAATCCAACAATGAGAGAGAGAGAGAGAGAAAGAGAGAGAGAGAGAGAGAGAGAGAGAGAGAGAGAGAGAGGAGAGAGAGAGAGAGGAGAGAGAGAGAGAGAGAGAGAGAGAGTCACTAGCGTGATTATATAGGGTGAGGATGATAAGCAGAGGATGATACTGGATTTACCCAAGCCATTATTAAGAGTGGACGCTCCAGGCACCCATGAGGGGAAGAGGCGTCCAGAGAAAGGGCGCGTGCGCTTCTCAAAATTTAATAAATGTGTATTCGAAGAACAATGTGTTCGTATGCGAATGTATGATTTTACTTTTACACTCTTATAAAAATGTATATAGAATCTATCTTACGTAAACCATGAATCAACTATAAAGAGAAATACGGATGCGTCCCATGTATTGCAAGCGTGTCTTTATACATGTGACATTAAAGTACATCTCCCCAACATAATAAAGAGCAAGTGTCTGGCTGTGTATACATAATAAATAAATAAATATATATATATATATATATATAATATATATATATATAGTATATATATATATATATATATATATATATATATATACACATACATATATATATAAATATATATATATATGCTTGTATATATATATACATATATATATATATACATATATATATATGTGTGTATACATATATATATATACATATATATACATACATATATATATATATATATATATATATATATATATATATATATATATATATATATAAATATATATATATATATAATATATATATATATATATATATATATATATATATATATATATATATATATATATATATATATTTCAGCTCACGCTTGGCTCTCCCGTCCCTC